>NW_028116683.1:0-38440 GCF_964273445.1 Streptopelia decaocto | reverse complement strand
TTCCCATTCCCATTGAAACTTTTCAAATCCCTCTCAAAATTGTTGAAATTCTCTTGAAGCTTTTAAAATTCTCTCTAGAATTTTCAAAATCCATGTCCACATGTTTACAATTTCACGTCAAAAAATGGCTAACATTCCAGTTGAAATTTTTTCAAAGTCCCTTAAAAATTTTCCAATTTTTGTCCCAATTCTTCCCATTCCCATTGAAACTTTTCAAATCCCTCTCAAAATGGTTGAAATTCTCTTGAAGCTTTTAAAATTCTCTCTAGAATTTTCAAAATCCATGTCCACATGTTTACAATTTCACGTCAAAAATGGCTAAAATTCCAGTTGAAATTTTTTCAAAGTCCCTTAAAAATTTTCCAATTTTTGTCCCAATTCTTCCCATTCCCATTGAAACTTTTCAAATCCCTCTCAAAATTGTTGAAATTCTCTTGAAGCTTTTAAAATTCTCTCTAGAATTTTCAAAATCCATGTCCACATGTTTACAATTTCACGTCAAAAAATGGCTAAAATTCCAGTGGAAATTTTTTCAAAGTCCCTTAAAAATTTTCCAATTTTTGTCCCAATTCTTCCCATTCCCATTGAAACTTTTCAAATCCCTCTCAAAATTGTTGAAATTCTGTTGAAGCTTTTAAAATTCTCTCCACAATTTTCAAAATCCATGTCCACATGTTTACAATTTCACGTCAAAAAATGGCTAAAATTCCAGTTGAAATTTTTTCAAAGTCCCTTAAAAATTTTCCAATTTTTGTCCCAATTCTTCCCATTCCCATTGAAACTTTTCAAATCCCTCTCAAAATTGTTGAAATTCTCTTGAAGCTTTTAAAATTCTCTCCAGAATTTTCAAAATCCATGTCCACATGTTTACAATTTCACGTCAAAAAATGGCTAAAATTCCAGTTGAAATTTTTTCAAAGTCCCTTAAATATTTTCCAATTTTTGTCCCATTTCTTCCCATTCCCATTGAAACTTTTCAAATCCCTCTCCAAATTGTTGAAATTCTCTTGAAGCTTTTAAAATTCTCTCTAGAATTTTCAAAATCCACTTCCACATGTTTACAATTTCACGTCAAAAAATGGCTAAAATTCCAGTTGAAATTTTTTCAAAGTCCCTTCAAAATTTTCCAATTTTTGTCCCAATTCTTCCCATTCCCATTGAAACTTTTCAAATCCCTCTCCAAATTGTTGAAATTCTCTTGAAGCTTTTAAAATTCTCTCCAGAATTTTCAAAATCCATGTCCACATGTTTACAATTTCACGTCAAAAAATGGCTAAAATTCCAGTTGAAATTTTTTCAAAGTCCCTTAAAAATTTTCCAATTTTTGTCCCAATTCTTCCCATTCCCATTGAAACTTTTCAAATCCCTCTCAAAATGGTTGAAATTCTCTTGAAGCTTTTAAAATTCTCTCCAGAATTTTCAAAATCCACTTCCACATGTTTACAATTTCACGTCAAAAAATGGCTAAAATTCCAGTTGAAATTTTTTCAAAGTCCCTTAAAAATTTTCCAATTTTTGTCCCAATTCTTCCCATTCCCATTGAAACTTTTCAAATCCCTCTCAAAATGGTTGAAATTCTCTTGAAGCTTTTAAAATTCTCTCTAGAATTTTCAAAATCCATGTCCACATGTTTACAATTTCACGTCAAAAAATGGCTAAAATTCCAGTTGAAATTTTTCAAAGTCCCTTCAAAATTTTCCAATTTTTGTCCCAATTCTTCCCATTCCCATTGAAACTTTTCAAATCCCTCTCAAAATGGTTGAAATTCTCTTGAAGCTTTTAAAATTCTCTCTAGAATTTTCAAAATCCATGTCCACATGTTTACAATTTCACGTAAAAAAATGGCTAAAATTCCAGTTGAAATTTTTCAAAGTCCCTTAAAAATTTTCCAATTTTTGTCCCAATTCTTCCCATTCCCATTGAAACTTTTCAAATTCCTCTCAAAATTGTTGAAATTCTCTTGAAGCTTTTAAAATTCTCTCTAGAATTTTCAAAATCCATGTCCACATGTTTACAATTTCACGTCAAAAAATGGCTAAAATTCCAGTTGAAATTTTTTCAAAGTCCCTTAAAAATTTTCCAATTTTTGTCCCAATTCTTCCCATTCCCATTGAAACTTTTCAAATCCCTCTCAAATTGTTGAAATTCTCTTGAAGCTTTTAAAATTCTCTCTAGAATTTTCAAAATCCATGTCCACATGTTTACAATTTCACGTCAAAAAATGGCTAAAATTCCAGTTGAAATTTTTTCAAAGTCCCTTAAAAATTTTCCAATTTTTGTCCCAATTCTTCCCATTCCCATTGAAACTTTTCAAATCCCTCTCAAAATTGTTGAAATTCTCTTGAAGCTTTTAAAATTCTCTCCAGAATTTTCAAAATCCATGTCCACATGTTTACAATTTCACGTCAAAAAATGGCTAAAATTCCAGTTGAAATGTTTTCAAAGTCCCTTAAAAATTTTCCAATTTTTGTCCCAATTCTTCCCATTCCCATTGAAACTTTTCAAATCCCTCTCAAAATTGTTGAAATTCTCTTGAAGCTTTTAAAATTCTCTCTAGAATTTTCAAAATCCATGTCCACATGTTTACAATTTCACGTCAAAAAATGGCTAAAATTCCAGTTGAAATTTTTTCAAAGTCCCTTAAAAATTTTCCAATTTTTGTCCCAATTCTTCCCATTCCCATTGAAACTTTTCAAATCCCTCTCAAAATTGTTGAAATTCTCTTGAAGCTTTTAAAATTCTCTCTAGAATTTTGAAAATCCATGTCCACATGTTTACAATTTCACGTCAAAAAATGGCTAAAATTCCAGTTGAAATTTTTCAAAGTCCCTTAAAAATTTTCCAATTTTTGTCCCAATTCTTCCCATTCCCATTGAAACTTTTCAAATCCCTCTCAAAATTGTTGAAATTCTCTTGAAGCTTTTAAAATTCTCTCCAGAATTTTCAAAATCCATGTCCACATGTTTACAATTTCACGTCAAAAAATGGCTAAAATTCCAGTTGAAATTTTTCAAAGTCCCTTAAAAATTTTCCAATTTTTGTCCCAATTCTTCCCATTCCCATTGAAACTTTTCAAATCCCTCTCAAAATTGTTGAAATTCTCTTGAAGCTTTTAAAATTCTCTCTAGAATTTTCAAAATCCATGTCCACATGTTTACAATTTCACATCAAAAATGGCTAAAATTCCAGTTGAAATTTTTTCAAAGTCCCTTAAAAATTTCCAATTTTTGTCCCAATTCTTCCCATTCCCATTGAAACTTTTCAAATCCCTCTCCAAATTGTTGAAATTCTCTTGAAGCTTTTAAAATTCTCTCCAGAATTTTCAAAATCCATGTCCACATGTTTACAATTTCACGTCAAAAAATGGCTAAAATTCCAGTTGAAATTTTTTCAAAGTCCCTTAAAAATTTTCCAATTTTTGTCCCAATTCTTCCCATTCCCATTGAAACTTTTCAAATCCCTCTCAAAATTGTTGAAATTCTCTTGAAGCTTTTAAAATTCTCTCCAGAATTTTCAAAATCCATGTCCACATGTTTACAATTTCACGTCAAAAAATGGCTAAAATTCCAGTTGAAATTTTTTCAAAGTCCCTTAAATATTTTCCAATTTTTGTCCCATTTCTTCCCATTCCCATTGAAACTTTTCAAATCCCTCTCAAAATTGTTGACATTCTCTTGAAGCTTTTAAAATTCTCTCTAGAATTTTCAAAATCCACTTCCACATGTTTACAATTTCACGTCCAAAAATGGCTAAAATTCCAGTTGAAATTTTTTCAAAGTCCCTTAAAAATTTTCCAATTTTTGTCCCAATTCTTCCCATTCCCATTGAAACTTTTCAAATCCCTCTCAAAATTGTTGAAATTCTCTTGAAGCTTTTAAAATTCTCTCTAGAATTTTCAAAATCCACTTCCACATGTTTACAATTTCACGTCAAAAAATGGCTAAAATTCCAGTTGAAATTTTTTCAAAGTCCCTTAAAAATTTTCCAATTTTTGTCCCAATTCTTCCCATTCCCATTGAAACTTTTCAAATCCCTCTCAAAATGGTTGAAATTCTCTTGAAGCTTTTAAAATTCTCTCTAGAATTTTCAAAATCCACTTCCACATGTTTACAATTTCACGTCCAAAAATGGCTAAAATTCCAGTTGAAATTTTTTCAAAGTCCCTTAAAAATTTTCCAATTTTTGTCCCAATTCTTCCCATTCCCATTGAAACTTTTCAAATCCCTCTCAAAATTGTTGAAATTCTGTTGAAGCTTTTAAAATTCTCTCTAGAATTTTCAAAATCCATGTCCACAGGTTTACAATTTCACGTAAAAAAATGGCTAAAATTCCAGTTGAAATTTTTTCAAAGTCCCTTAAAAATTTTCCAATTTTTGTCCCAATTCTTCCCATTCCCATTGAAACTTTTCAAATCCCTCTCAAAATTGTTGAAATTCTCTTGAAGCTTTTAAAATTCTCTCTAGAATTTTCAAAATCCATGTCCACATGTTTACAATTTCACGTCAAAAAATGGCTAAAATTCCAGTTGAAATTTTTTCAAAGTCCCTTAAAAATTTTCCAATTTTTGTCCCAATTCTTCCCATTCCCATTGAAACTTTTCAAATCCCTCTCCAAATTGTTGAAATTCTCTTGAAGCTTTTAAAATTCTCTCCAGAATTTTCAAAATCCATGTCCACATGTTTACAATTTCACGTCAAAAAATGGCTAAAATTCCAGTTGAAATTTTTTCAAAGTCCCTTCAAAATTTTCCAATTTTTGTCCCAATTCTTCCCATTCCCATTGAAACTTTTCAAATCCCTCTCAAAATTGTTGAAATTCTCTTGAAGCTTTTAAAATTCTCTCCAGAATTTTCAAAATCCATGTCCACATGTTTACAATTTCACGTCAAAAAATGGCTAAAATTCCAGTTGAAATTTTTCAAAGTCCCTTCAAAATTTTCCAATTTTTGTCCCAATTCTTCCCATTCCCATTGAAACTTTTCAAATCCCTCTCAAAATTGTTGAAATTCTCTTGAAGCTTTTAAAATTCTCTCTAGAATTTTCAAAATCCATGTCCACATGTTTACAATTTCACGTCAAAAATGGCTAAAATTCCAGTTGAAATTTTTTCAAAGTCCCTTAAAAATTTTCCAATTTTTGTCCCAATTCTTCCCATTCCCATTGAAACTTTTCAAATCCCTCTCAAAATTGTTGAAATTCTCTTGAAGCTTTTAAATTCTCTCTAGAATTTTCAAAATCCACTTCCACATGTTTACAATTTCACGTCAAAAAATGGCTAAAATTCCAGTTGAAATTTTTTCAAAGTCCCTTAAAAATTTTCCAATTTTTGTCCCAATTCTTCCCATTCCCATTGAAACTTTTCAAATCCCTCTCAAAATTGTTGAAATTCTCTTGAAGCTTTTAAAATTCTCTCCAGAATTTTCAAAATCCATGTCCACATGTTTACAATTTCACGTCCAAAAATGGCTAAAATTCCAGTTGAAATTTTTTCAAAGTCCCTTAAAAATTTTCCAATTTTTGTCCCAATTCTTCCCATTCCCATTGAAACTTTTCAAATCCCTCTCAAAATTGTTGAAATTCTCTGAAGCTTTTAAAATTCTCTCCAGAATTTTCAAAATCCATGTCCACATGTTTACAATTTCACGTCAAAAAATGGCTAAAATTCCAGTTGAAATTTTTTCAAAGTCCCTTCAAAATTTTCCAATTTTTGTCCCAATTCTTCCCATTCCCATTGAAACTTTTCAAATCCCTCTCAAAATGGTTGAAATTCTCTTGAAGCTTTTAAAATTCTCTCCAGAATTTTCAAAATCCATGTCCACATGTTTACAATTTCACGTCAAAAAATGGCTAAAATTCCAGTTGAAATTTTTTCAAAGTCCCTTAAAAATTTTCGAATTTTTGTCCCAATTCTTCCCATTCCCATTGAAACTTTTCAAATCCCTCTCAAAATTGTTGAAATTCTCTTGAAGCTTTTAAAATTCTCTCCAGAATTTTCAAAATCCATGTCCACATGTTTACAATTTCACGTCAAAAAATGGCTAAAATTCCAGTTGAAATTTTTTCAAAGTCCCTTAAAAATTTTCCAATTTTTGTCCCAATTCTTCCCATTCCCATTGAAACTTTTCAAATCCCTCTCAAAATGGTTGAAATCCTCCTGAAGCTTTTAAAATTCTCTCTAGAATTTTCAAAATCCATGTCCACATGTTTACAATTTCACGTCAAAAAATGGCTAAAATTCCAGTTGAAATTTTTTCAAAGTCCCTTCAAAATTTTCCAATTTTTGTCCCAATTCTTCCCATTCCCATTGAAACTTTTCAAATCCCTCTCAAAATGGTTGAAATTCTCTTGAAGCTTTTAAAATTCTCTCTAGAATTTTCAAAATCCATGTCCACATGTTTACAATTTCACGTCAAAAAATGGCTAAAATTCCAGTTGAAATTTTTTCAAAGTCCCTTCAAAATTTTCCAATTTTTGTCCCAATTCTTCCCATTCCCATTGAAACTTTTCAAATCCCTCTCAAAATTGTTGAAATTCTCTTGAAGCTTTTAAAATTCTCTCCAGAATTTTCAAAATCCATGTCCACATGTTTACAATTTCACGTCAAAAAATGGCTAAAATTCCAGTTGAAATTTTTTCAAAGTCCCTTAAAAATTTTCCAATTTTTGTCCCAATTCTTCCCATTCCCATTGAAACTTTTCAAATCCCTCTCAAAATTGTTGAAATTCTCTGAAGCTTTTAAAATTCTCTCTAGAATTTTCAAAATCCATGTCCACATGTTTACAATTTCACATCAAAAAATGGCTAAAATTCCAGTTGAAATTTTTTCAAAGTCCCTTCAAAATTTTCCAATTTTTGTCCCAATTCTTCCCATTCCCATTGAAACTTTTCAAATCCCTCTCAAAATTGTTGAAATTCTCTTGAAGCTTTTAAAATTCTCTCTAGAATTTTCAAAATCCATGTCCACATGTTTACAATTTCACGTCAAAAAATGGCTAAAATTCCAGTTGAAATTTTTTCAAAGTCCCTTCAAAATTTTCCAATTTTGTCCCAATTCTTCCCATTCCCATTGAAACTTTTCAAATCCCTCTCAAAATGGTTGAAATTCTCTTGAAGCTTTTAAAATTCTCTCCAGAATTTTCAAAATCCATGTCCACATGTTTACAATTTCACGTCAAAAAATGGCTAAACTTCCAGTTGAAATTTTTTCAAAGTCCCTTAAAAATTTTCCAATTTTTGTCCCAATTCTTCCCATTCCCATTGAAACTTTTCAAATCCCTCTCCAAATTGTTGAAATTCTCTTGAAGCTTTTAAAATTCTCTCTAGAATTTTCAAAATCCATGTCCACATGTTTACAATTTCACGTCAAAAAATGGCTAAAATTCCAGTTGAAATGTTTTCAAAGTCCCTTAAAAATTTTCCAATTTTTGTCCCAATTCTTCCCATTCCCATTGAAACTTTTCAAATCCCTCTCAAATTGTTGAAATTCTCTTGAAGCTTTTAAAATTCTCTCTAGAATTTTCAAAATCCATGTCCACATGTTTACAATTTCACGTCCAAAAATGGCTAAAATTCCAGTTGAAATTTTTTCAAAGTCCCTTAAAAATTTTCCAATTTTTGTCCCAATTCTTCCCATTCCCATTGAAACTTTTCAAATCCCTCTCAAAATTGTTGAAATTCTCTTGAAGCTTTTAAAATTCTCTCCAGTATTTTCAAAATCCATGTCCACATGTTTACAATTTCACGTCAAAAAATGGCTAAAATTCCAGTTGAAATTTTTTCAAAGTCCCTTAAAAATTTTCCAATTTTTGTCCCAATTCTTCCCATTCCCATTGAAACTTTTCAAATCCCTCTCAAAATTGTTGAAATTCTCTTGAAGCTTTTAAAATTCTCTCTAGAATTTTCAAAATCCATGTCCACATGTTTACAATTTCACGTCAAAAAATGGCTAAAATTCCAGTTGAAATTTTTTCAAAGTCCCTTAAAAATTTTCCAATTTTTGTCCCAATTCTTCCCATTCCCATTGAAACTTTTCAAATCCCTCTCAAAATGGTTGAAATTCTCTTGAAGCTTTTAAAATTCTCTCTAGAATTTTCAAAATCCATGTCCACATGTTTACAATTTCACGTCAAAAAATGGCTAAAATTCCAGTTGAAATTTTTTCAAAGTCCCTTAAAAATTTTCCAATTTTTGTCCCAATTCTTCCCATTCCCATTGAAACTTTTCAAATCCCTCTCAAAATGGTTGAAATTCTCTTGAAGCTTTTAAAATTCTCTCCAGAATTTTCAAAATCCATGTCCACATGTTTACAATTTCACGTCAAAAAATGGCTAAAATTCCAGTTGAAATTTTTTCAAAGTCCCTTCAAAATTTTCCAATTTTTGTCCCAATTCTTCCCATTCCCATTGAAACTTTTCAAATCCCTCTCAAAATGGTTGAAATTCTCTTGAAGCTTTTAAAATTCTCTCCAGAATTTTCAAAATCCATGTCCACATGTTTACAATTTCACGTCAAAAAATGGCTAAAATTCCAGTTGAAATTTTTTCAAAGTCCCTTCAAAATTTTCCAATTTTTGTCCCAATTCTTCCCATTCCCATTGAAACTTTTCAAATCCCTCTCAAAATTGTTGAAATTCTCTTGAAGCTTTTAAAATTCTCTCCAGAATTTTCAAAATCCATGTCCACATGTTTACAATTTCACGTCAAAAAATGGCTAAAATTCCAGTTGAAATTTTTCAAAGTCCTTTCAAAATTTTCCAATTTTTGTCCCAATTCTTCCCATTCCCATTGAAACTTTTCAAATCCCTCTCCAAATTGTTGAAATTCTGTTGAAGCTTTTAAAATTCTCTCTAGAATTTTCAAAATCCATGTCCACAGGTTTACAATTTCACGTAAAAAAATGGCTAAAATTCCAGTTGAAATTTTTTCAAAGTCCCTTAAAAATTTTCCAATTTTTGTCCCAATTCTTCCCATTCCCATTGAAACTTTTCAAATCCCTCTCAAAATTGTTGAAATTCTCTTGAAGCTTTTAAAATTCTCTCTAGAATTTTCAAAATCCACTTCCACATGTTTACAATTTCACGTCAAAAAATGGCTAAAATTCCAGTTGAAATTTTTTCAAAGTCCCTTAAAAATTTCCAATTTTTGTCCCAATTCTTCCCATTCCCATTGAAACTTTTCAAATCCCTCTCAAAATGGTTGAAATTCTCTTGAAGCTTTTAAATTCTCTCTAGAATTTTCAAAATCCACTTCCACATGTTTACAATTTCACGTCAAAAAATGGCTAAAATTCCAGTTGAAATTTTTTCAAAGTCCCTTCAAAATTTTCCAATTTTTGTCCCAATTCTTCCCATTCCCATTGAAACTTTTCAAATCCCTCTCAAAATTGTTGAAATTCTCTTGAAGCTTTTAAAATTCTCTCTAGAATTGTCAAAATCCATGTCCACATGTTTACAATTTCACGTCAAAAAATGGCTAAAATTCCAGTTGAAATTTTTTCAAAGTCCCTTAAAAATTTTCCAATTTTTGTCCCAATTCTTCCCATTCCCATTGAAACTTTTCAAATCCCTCTCAAAATGGTTGAAATTCTCTTGAAGCTTTTAAAATTCTCTCTAGAATTTTCAAAATCCACTTCCACATGTTTACAATTTCACGTCAAAAAATGGCTAAAATTCCAGTTGAAATTTTTTCAAAGTCCCTTAAAAATTTTCCAAT
Source organism: Streptopelia decaocto (assembly GCF_964273445.1). Lineage (NCBI taxonomy): Eukaryota > Metazoa > Chordata > Aves > Columbiformes > Columbidae > Streptopelia > Streptopelia decaocto. The sequence continues at coordinate 28,731 of NW_028116683.1, read as the reverse complement.
TTTTGTCCCAATTCTTCCCATTCCCATTGAAACTTTTCAAATCCCTCTCAAAATTGTTGAAATTCTCTTGAAGCTTTTAAAATTCTCTCTAGAATTTTCAAAATCCATGTCCACATGTTTACAATTTCACGTCAAAAAATGGCTAAAATTCCAGTTGAAATGTTTTCAAAGTCCCTTAAAAAATTTTCCAATTTTTGTCCCAATTCTTCCCATTCCCAATTGAAACTTTTCAAATCCCTCTCCAAATTGTTGAAATTCTCTTGAAGCTTTTAAAATTCTCTCCAGAATTTTCAAAATCCATGTCCACATGTTTACAATTTCACGTCAAAAAATGGCTAAAATTCCAGTTGAAATTTTTTCAAAGTCCCTTCAAAATTTTCCAATTTTTGTCCCAATTCTTCCCATTCCCATTGAAACTTTTCAAATCCCTCTCAAAATTGTTGAAATTCTGTTGAAGCTTTTAAAATTCTCTCTAGAATTTTCAAAATCCATGTCCACATGTTTACAATTTCACGTCAAAAAATGGCTAAAATTCCAGTTGAAATTTTTTCAAAGTCCCTTAAAAATTTTCCAATTTTTGTCCCAATTCTTCCCATTCCCATTGAAACTTTTCAAATCCCTCTCAAAATTGTTGAAATTCTCTTGAAGCTTTTAAAATTCTCTCTAGAATTTTCAAAATCCACTTCCACATGTTTACAATTTCACGTCAAAAATGGCTAAAATTCCAGTTGAAATTTTTTCAAAGTCCCTTAAAAATTTTCCAATTTTTGTCCCAATTCTTCCCATTCCCATTGAAACTTTTCAAATCCCTCTCAAAATTGTTGAAATTCTCTTGAAGCTTTTACAATTCTCTCTAGAATTTTCAAAATCCATGTCCACATGTTTACAATTTCACGTCAAAAAATGGCTAAAATTCCAGTTGAAATTTTTTCAAAGTCCCTTAAAAATTTTCCAATTTTTGTCCCAATTCTTCCCATTCCCATTGAAACTTTTCAAATCCTCTCAAAATTGTTGAAATTCTCTTGAAGCTTTTAAAATTCTCTCTAGAATTTTCAAAATCCATGTCCACAGGTTTACAATTTCACGTCAAAAAATGGCTAAAATTCCAGTTGAAATTTTTTCAAAGTCCCTTAAAAATTTTCCAATTTTTGTCCCAATTCTTCCCATTCCCATTGAAACTTTTCAAATCCCTCTCAAAATTGTTGAAATTCTCTTGAAGCTTTTAAAATTCTCTCTAGAATTTTCAAAATCCATGTCCACATGTTTACAATTTCACGTCAAAAAATGGCTAAACTTCCAGTTGAAATTTTTTCAAAGTCCCTTAAAAATTTTCCAATTTTTGTCCCAATTCTTCCCATTCCCATTGAAACTTTTCAAATCCCTCTCAAAATGGTTGAAATTCTCTTGAAGCTTTTAAATTCTCTCCAGAATTTTCAAAATCCATGTCCACATGTTTACAATTTCACGTCAAAAAATGGCTAAAATTCCAGTTGAAATTTTTTTAAAGTCCCTTCAAAATTTTCCAATTTTTGTCCCAATTCTTCCCATTCCCATTGAAACTTTTCAAATCCCTCTCAAAATTGTTGAAATTCTCTTGAAGCTTTTAAAATTCTCTCTAGAATTTTCAAAATCCACTTCCACATGTTTACAATTTCACGTCAAAAAATGGCTAAAATTCCACTTGAAATTTTTTTCAAAGTCCCTTAAAAATTTTCCAATTTTTGTCACAATTCTTCCCATTCCCATGGAAACTTTTCAAATCCCTCTCCAAATTGTTGAAATTCTCTTGAAGCTTTTAAAATTCTCTCTAGAATTTTCAAAATCCACTTCCACATGTTTACAATTTCACGTCAAAAAATGGCTAAAATTCCAGTTGAAATTTTTTCAAAGTCCCTTCAAAATTTTCCAATTTTTGTCCCAATTCTTCCCATTCCCATTGAAACTTTTCAAATCCCTCTCAAAATGGTTGAAATTCTCTTGAAGCTTTTAAAATTCTCTCCAGAATTTTCAAAATCCATGTCCACATGTTTACAATTTCACGTCAAAAAATGGCTAAAATTCCAGTTGAAATTTTTTCAAAGTCCCTTAAAAATTTTCCAATTTTTGTCCCAATTCTTCCCATTCCCATTGAAACTTTTCAAATCCCTCTCAAAATTGTTGAAATTCTCTTGAAGCTTTTACAATTCTCTCTAGAATTTTCAAAATCCATGTCCACATGTTTACAATTTCACGTCAAAAAATGGCTAAAATTCCAGTTGAAATTTTTTCAAAGTCCCTTAAAAATTTTCCAATTTTGTCCCAATTCTTCCCATTCCCATTGAAACTTTTCAAATCCCTCTCAAAATTGTTGAAATTCTCTTGAAGCTTTTAAAATTCTCTCTAGAATTTTCAAAATCCATGTCCACAGGTTTACAATTTCACGTCAAAAAATGGCTAAAATTCCAGTTGAAATTTTTTCAAAGTCCCTTAAAAATTTTCCAATTTTTGTCCCAATTCTTCCCATTCCCATTGAAACTTTTCAAATCCCTCTCAAAATTGTTGAAATTCTCTTGAAGCTTTTAAAATTCTCTCTAGAATTTTCAAAATCCATGTCCACATGTTTACAATTTCACGTCAAAAAATGGCTAAACTTCCAGTTGAAATTTTTTCAAAGTCCCTTAAAAATTTTCCAATTTTTGTCCCAATTCTTCCCATTCCCATTGAAACTTTTCAAATCCCTCTCAAAATGGTTGAAATTCTCTTGAAGCTTTTAAAATTCTCTCTAGAATTTTCAAAATCCATGTCCACATGTTTACAATTTCACGTCAAAAAATGGCTAAAATTCCAGTTGAAATTTTTTTAAAGTCCCTTCAAAATTTTCCAATTTTTGTCCCAATTCTTCCCATTCCCATTGAAACTTTTCAAATCCCTCTCAAAATTGTTGAAATTCTCTTGAAGCTTTTAAAATTCTCTCTAGAATTTTCAAAATCCACTTCCACATGTTTACAATTTCACGTCAAAAAATGGCTAAAATTCCACTTGAAATTTTTTTCAAAGTCCCTTAAAAATTTTCCAATTTTTGTCACAATTCTTCCCATTCCCATGGAAACTTTTCAAATCCCTCTCCAAATTGTTGAAATTCTCTTGAAGCTTTTAAAATTCTCTCTAGAATTTTCAAAATCCACTTCCACATGTTTACAATTTCACGTCAAAAAATGGCTAAAATTCCAGTTGAAATTTTTTCAAAGTCCCTTCAAAATTTTCCAATTTTTGTCCCAATTCTTCCCATTCCCATTGAAACTTTTCAAATCCCTCTCAAAATGGTTGAAATTCTCTTGAAGCTTTTAAAATTCTCTCCAGAATTTTCAAAATCCATGTCCACATGTTTACAATTTCACGTCAAAAAATGGCTAAAATTCCAGTTGAAATTTTTTCAAAGTCCCTTAAAAATTTTCCAATTTTTGTCCCAATTCTTCCCATTCCCATTGAAACTTTTCAAATCCCTCTCAAAATTGTTGAAATTCTCTTGAAGCTTTTAAAATTCTCTCCAGAATTTTCAAAATCCATGTCCACATGTTTACAATTTCACGTCAAAAAATGGCTAAAATTCCAGTTGAAATGTTTTCAAAGTCCCTTAAAAATTTTCCAATTTTTGTCCCAATTCTTCCCATTCCCATTGAAACTTTTCAAATCCCTCTCAAAATTGTTGAAATTCTCTTGAAGCTTTTAAAATTCTCTCTAGAATTTTCAAAATCCATGTCCACATGTTTACAATTTCACGTCAAAAAATGGCTAAACTGCCAGTTGAAATTTTTTCAAAGTCCCTTAAAAATTTTCCAATTTTTGTCCCAATTCTTCCCATTCCCATTGAAACTTTTCAAATCCCTCTCAAAATGGTTGAAATTCTCTTGAAGCTTTTAAAATTCTCTCTAGAATTTTCAAAATCCACTTCCACATGTTTACAATTTCACGTCAAAAAATGGCTAAACTGCCAGTTGAAATTTTTTCAAAGTCCCTTAAAAATTTTCCAATTTTTGTCCCAATTCTTCCCATTCCCATTGAAACTTTTCAAATCCCTCTCCAAATTGTTGAAATTCTGTTGAAGCTTTTAAAATTCTCTCTAGAATTTTCAAAATCCATGTCCACATGTTTACAATTTCACGTCAAAAAATGGCTAAAATTCCAGTTGAAATTTTTTCAAAGTCCCTTAAAAATTTTCCAATTTTTGTCCCAATTCTTCCCATTCCCATTGAAACTTTTCAAATCCCTCTCAAAATTGTTGAAATTCTCTTGAAGCTTTTAAAATTCTCTCTAGAATTTTCAAAATCCACTTCCACATGTTTACAATTTCACGTCAAAAAATGGCTAAAATTCCAGTTGAAATTTTTTCAAAGTCCCTTAAAAATTTTCCAATTTTTGTCCCAATTCTTCCCATTCCCATTGAAACTTTTCAAATCCCTCTCCAAATTGTTGAAATTCTGTTGAAGCTTTTAAAATTCTCTCCAGAATTTTCAAAATCCATGTCCACATGTTTACAATTTCACGTCAAAAAATGGCTAAAATTCCAGTTGAAATTTTTTCAAAGTCCCTTAAAAATTTTCCAATTTTTGTCCCAATTCTTCCCATTCCCATTGAAACTTTTCAAATCCCTCTCAAAATGGTTGAAATTCTCTTGAAGCTTTTAAAATTCTCTCCAGAATTTTCAAAATCCATGTCCACATGTTTACAATTTCACGTCAAAAAATGGCTAAAATTCCAGTTGAAATTTTTTCAAAGTCCCTTAAAAATTTTCCAATTTTTGTCCCAATTCTTCCCATTCCCATTGAAACTTTTCAAATCCCTCTCAAAATTGTTGAAATTCTGTTGAAGCTTTTAAAATTCTCTCCAGAATTTTCAAAATCCATGTCCACATGTTTACAATTTCACGTCAAAAAATGGCTAAAATTCCAGTTGAAATTTTTTCAAAGTCCCTTAAAAATTTTCCAATTTTTGTCCCAATTCTTCCCATTCCCATTGTAACTTTTCAAATCCCTCTCAAAATTGTTGAAATTCTGTTGAAGCTTTTAAAATTCTCTCCAGAATTTTCAAAATGCATGTCCACATGTTTACAATTTCACGTCAAAAAATGGCTAAAATTCCAGTTGAAATTTTTTCAAAGTCCCTTAAAAATTTTCCAATTTTTGTCCCATTTCTTCCCATTCCCATTGACACTTTTCAAATCCCTCTCAAAATTGTTGAAATTCTCTTGAAGCTTTTACAATTCTCTCTAGAATTTTCAAAATCCATGTCCACATGTTTACAATTTCACGTCAAAAAATGGCTAAAATTCCAGTTGAAATTTTTTCAAAGTCCCTTAAAAATTTTCGAATTTTTGTCCCAATTCTTCCCATTCCCATTGAAACTTTTCAAATCCCTCTCAAAATTGTTGAAATTCTCTTGAAGCTTTTAAAATTCTCTCTAGAATTTTCAAAATTCATGTCCACATGTTTACAATTTCACGACAAAAAATGGCTAAAATTCCAGTTGAAATGTTTTCAAAGTCCCTTAAAAATTTTCCAATTTTTGTCCCAATTCTTCCCATTCCCATTGAAACTTTTCAAATCCCTCTCAAAATTGTTGAAATTCTCTTGAAGCTTTTAAAATTCTCTCTAGAATTTTCAAAATCCATGTCCACATGTTTACAATTTCACGTCAAAAAATGGCTAAAATTCCAGTTGAAATTTTTTCAAAGTCCCTTAAAAATTTTCCAATTTTTGTCCCAATTCTTCAGATTCCCATTGAAACTTTTCAAATCCCTCTCAAAATGGTTGAAATTCTCTTGAAGCTTTTACAATTCTCTCTAGAATTTTCAAAATCCATGTCCACATGTTTACAATTTCACGTCAAAAAATGGCTAAAATTCCAGTTGAAATTTTTTCAAAGTCCCTTAAAATTTTCGAATTTTTGTCCCAATTCTTCCCATTCCCATTGAAACTTTTCAAATCCCTCTCAAAATTGTTGAAATTCTCTTGAAGCTTTTAAAATTCTCTCTAGAATTTTCAAAATTCATGTCCACATGTTTACAATTTCACGTCAAAAAATGGCTAAAATTCCAGTTGAAATTTTTTCAAAGTCCCTTAAAAATTTTCCAATTTTTGTCCCAATTCTTCCCATTCCCATTGAAACTTTTCAAATCCCTCTCAAAATTGTTGAAATTCTCTTGAAGCTTTTAAAATTCTCTCTAGAATTTTCAAAATCCATGTCCACATGTTTACAATTTCACGTCAAAAAATGGCTAAAATTCCAGTTGAAATTTTTTCAAAGTCCCTTAAAAATTTTCCAATTTTTGTCCCAATTCTTCAGATTCCCATTGAAACTTTACAAATCCCTCTCAAAATGGTTGAAATTCTCTTGAAGCTTTTAAAATTCTCTCTAGAATTTTCAAAATCCATGTCCACATGTTTACAATTTCACGTCAAAAAATGGCTAAAATTCCAGTTGAAATTTTTTCAAAGTCCCTTAAAAATTTTCCAATTTTTGTCCCAATTCTTCCCATTCCCATTGAAACTTTTCAAATCCCTCTCAAAATTGTTGAAATTCTGTTGAAGCTTTTAAAATTCTCTCCAGAATTTTCAAAATCCATGTCCACATGTTTACAATTTCACGTCAAAAAATGGCTAAAATTCCAGTTGAAATTTTTTCAAAGTCCCTTAAAAATTTTCCAATTTTTGTCCCAATTCTTCCCATTCCCATTGAAACTTTTCAAATCCCTCTCAAAATTGTTGAAATTCTCTTGAAGCTTTTAAAATTCTCTCCAGAATTTTCAAAATCCATGTCCACATGCTTACAATTTCACGTCAAAAAATGGCTAAAATTCCAGTTGAAATTTTTTCAAAGTCCCTTAAAAATTTTCCAATTTTTGTCCCAATTCTTCCCATTCCCATTGAAACTTTTCAAATCCCTCTCCAAATTGTTGAAATTCTCTTGAAGCTTTTAAAATTCTCTCTAGAATTTTCAAAATCCATGTCCACATGTTTACAATTTCACGTCAAAAAATGGCTAAAATTCCAGTTGAAATTTTTTCAAAGTCCCTTCAAAATTTTCCAATTTTTGTCCCAATTCTTCCCATTCCCATTGAAACTTTTCAAATCCCTCTCAAAATTGTTGAAATTCTCTTGAAGCTTTTAAAATTCTCTCTAGAATTTTCAAAATCCATGTCCACATGTTTACAATTTCACGTCAAAAAATGGCTAAAATTCCAGTTGAAATTTTTTCAAAGTCCCTTCAAAATTTTCCAATTTTTGTCCCAATTCTTCCCATTCCCATTGAAACTTTTCAAATCCCTCTCAAAATGGTTGAAATTCTCTTGAAGCTTTTAAAATTCTCTCTAGAATTTTCAAAATCCATGTCCACATGTTTACAATTTCACGTCAAAAAATGGCTAAAATTCCAGTTGAAATGTTTTCAAAGTCCCTTAAAAATTTTCCAATTTTTGTCCCAATTCTTCCCATTCCCATTGAAACTTTTCAAATCCCTCTCAAAATTGTTGAAATTCTCTTGAAGCTTTTAAAATTCTCTCTAGAATTTTCAAAATCCATGTCCACATGTTTACAATTTCACGTCAAAAAATGGCTAAAATTCCAGTTGAAATGTTTTCAAAGTCCCTTCAAAATTTTCCAATTTTTGTCCCAATTCTTCAGATTCCCATTGAAACTTTTCAAATCCCTCTCAAAATGGTTGAAATTCTCTTGAAGCTTTTACAATTCTCTCTAGAATTTTCAAAATCCATGGCCACATGTTTACAATTTCACGTCAAAAAATGGCTAAAATTCCAGTTGAAATTTTTTCAAAGTCCCTTAAAAATTTTCGAATTTTTGTCCCAATTCTTCCCATTCCCATTGAAACTTTTCAAATCCCTCTCAAAATTGTTGAAATTCTCTTGAAACTTTTAAAATTCTCTCTAGAATTTTCAAAATTCATGTCCACATGTTTACAATTTCACGTCAAAAAATGGCTAAAATTCCAGTTGAAATTTTTTCAAAGTCCCTTAAAAATTTTCCAATTTTTGTCCCAATTCTTCCCATTCCCATTGAAACTTTTCAAATCCCTCTCAAAATGGTTGAAATTCTCTTGAAGCTTTTAAAATTCTCTCTAGAATTTTCAAAATCCATGTCCACATGTTTACAATTTCACGTCAAAAAATGGCTAAACTGCCAGTTGAAATTTTTTCGAAGTCCCTTCAAAATTTTCCAATTTTTGTCCCAATTCTTCCCATTCCCATTGAAACTTTTCAAATCCCTCTCCAAATTGTTGAAATTCTGTTGAAGCTTTTAAAATTCTCTCCAGAATTTTCAAAATCCATGTCCACATGTTTACAATTTCACGTCAAAAAATGGCTAAAATTCCAGTTGAAATTTTTTCAAAGTCCCTTAAAAATTTTCCATTTTTTGTCCCAATTCTTCCCATTCCCATTGAAACTTTTCAAATCCCTCTCAAAATTGTTGAAATTCTGTTGAAGCTTTTAAAATTCTCTCCAGAATTTTCAAAATCCATGTCCACATGTTTACAATTTCACGTCAAAAAATGGCTAAAATTCCAGTTGAAATTTTTTCAAAGTCCCTTAAAAATTTTCCAATTTTTGTCCCAATTCTTCCCATTCCCATTGAAACTTTTCAAATCCCTCTCCAAATTGTTGAAATTCTGTTGAAGCTTTTAAAATTCTCTCCAGAATTTTCAAAATCCATGTCCACATGTTTACAATTTCACGTCAAAAAATGGCTAAAATTCCAGTTGAAATTTTTTCAAAGTCCCTTAAAAATTTTCCAATTTTTGTCCCAATTCTTCCCATTCCCATTGAAACTTTTCAAATCCCTCTCCAAATTGTTGAAATTCTCTTGAAGCTTTTAAAATTCTCTCTAGAATTTTCAAAATCCATGTCCACATGTTTACAATTTCACGTCAAAAAATGGCTAAACTTCCAGTTGAAATTTTTTCAAAGTCCCTTAAAAATTTTCCAATTTTTGTCCCAATTCTTCCCATTCCCATTGAAACTTTTCAAATCCCTCTCAAAATAGTTGAAATTCTCTTGAAGCTTTTAAAATTCTCTCCAGAATTTTCAAAATCAATGTCCACATGTTTACAATTTCACGTCAAAAAATGGCTAAAATTCCAGTTGAAATTTTTTCAAAGTCCCTTAAAAATTTTCCAATTTTTGTCCCAATTCTTCCCATTCCCATTGAAACTTTTCAAATCCCTCTCAAAATTGTTGAAATTCTCTTGAAGCTTTTAAAATTCTCTCCAGAATTTTCAAAATCCATGTCCACATGTTTACAATTTCACGTCAAAAAATGGCTAAAATTCCACTTGAAATTTTTTCAAAGTCCCTTCAAAATTTTCCAATTTTTGTCCCAATTCTTCCCATTCCCATTGAAACTTTTCAAATCCCTCTCAAAATTGTTGAAATTCTCTTGAAGCTTTTAAAATTCTCTCTAGAATTTTCAAAATCCATGTCCACATGTTTACAATTTCACGTCAAAAATGCTAAAATTCCAGTTGAAATTTTTTCAAAGTCCCTTAAAAATTTTCCAATTTTTGTCCCAATTCTTCCCATTCCCATTGAAACTTTTCAAATCCCTCTCAAAATGGTTGAAATTCTCTTGAAGCTTTTAAAATTCTCTCTAGAATTTTCAAAATCCATGTCCACATGTTTACAATTTCACGTCAAAAAATGGCTAAAATTCCAGTTGAAATTTTTTCAAAGTCCCTTAAAAATTTTCCAATTTTTGTCCCAATTCTTCCCATTCCCATTGAAACTTTTCAAATCCCTCTCAAAATTGTTGAAATTCTCTTGAAGCTTTTAAAATTCTCTCTAGAATTTTCAAAATCCATGTCCACATGTTTACAATTTCACGTCAAAAAATGGCTAAAATTCCAGTTGAAATTTTTTCAAAGTCCCTTAAAAATTTTCCAATTTTTGTCCCAATTCTTCCCATTCCCATTGAAACTTTTCAAATCCCTCTCAAAATTGTTGAAATTCTCTTGAAGCTTTTAAAATTCTCTCCAGAATTTTCAAAATCCATGTCCACATGTTTACAATTTCACATCAAAAAATGGCTAAAATTCCAGTTGAAATTTTTTCAAAGTCCCTTCAAAATTTTCCAATTTTTGTCCCAATTCTTCCCATTCCCATTGAAACTTTTCAAATCCCTCTCAAAATGGTTGAAATTCTCTTGAAGCTTTTAAAATTCTCTCTAGAATTTTCAAAATCCATGTCCACATGTTTACAATTTCACGTCAAAAAATGGCTAAAATTCCAGTTGAAATGTTTTCAAAGTCCCTTAAAAATTTTCCAATTTTTGTCCCAATTCTTCCCATTCCCATTGAAACTTTTCAAATCCCTCTCAAAATTGTTGAAATTCTCTTGAAGCTTTTAAAATTCTCTCTAGAATTTTCAAAATCCATGTCCACATGTTTACAATTTCACGTCAAAAAATGGCTAAAATTCCAGTTGAAATGTTTTCAAAGTCCCTTCAAAATTTTCCAATTTTTGTCCCAATTCTTCAGATTCCCATTGAAACTTTTCAAATCCCTCTCAAAATGGTTGAAATTCTCTTGAAGCTTTTACAATTCTCTCTAGAATTTTCAAAATCCATGGCCACATGTTTACAATTTCACGTCAAAAAATGGCTAAAATTCCAGTTGAAATTTTTTCAAAGTCCCTTAAAAATTTTCGAATTTTTGTCCCAATTCTTCCCATTCCCATTGAAACTTTTCAAATCCCTCTCAAAATTGTTGAAATTCTCTTGAAACTTTTAAAATTCTCTCTAGAATTTTCAAAATTCATGTCCACATGTTTACAATTTCACGTCAAAAAATGGCTAAAATTCCAGTTGAAATTTTTTCAAAGTCCCTTAAAAATTTTCCAATTTTTGTCCCAATTCTTCCCATTCCCATTGAAACTTTTCAAATCCCTCTCAAAATGGTTGAAATTCTCTTGAAGCTTTTAAAATTCTCTCTAGAATTTTCAAAATCCATGTCCACATGTTTACAATTTCACGTCAAAAAATGGCTAAACTGCCAGTTGAAATTTTTTCGAAGTCCCTTCAAAATTTTCCAATTTTTGTCCCAATTCTTCCCATTCCCATTGAAACTTTTCAAATCCCTCTCCAAATTGTTGAAATTCTGTTGAAGCTTTTAAAATTCTCTCCAGAATTTTCAAAATCCATGTCCACATGTTTACAATTTCACGTCAAAAAATGGCTAAAATTCCAGTTGAAATTTTTTCAAAGTCCCTTAAAAATTTTCCATTTTTTGTCCCAATTCTTCCCATTCCCATTGAAACTTTTCAAATCCCTCTCAAAATTGTTGAAATTCTGTTGAAGCTTTTAAAATTCTCTCCAGAATTTTCAAAATCCATGTCCACATGTTTACAATTTCACGTCAAAAAATGGCTAAAATTCCAGTTGAAATTTTTTCAAAGTCCCTTAAAAATTTTCCAATTTTTGTCCCAATTCTTCCCATTCCCATTGAAACTTTTCAAATCCCTCTCCAAATTGTTGAAATTCTGTTGAAGCTTTTAAAATTCTCTCCAGAATTTTCAAAATCCATGTCCACATGTTTACAATTTCACGTCAAAAAATGGCTAAAATTCCAGTTGAAATTTTTTCAAAGTCCCTTAAAAATTTTCCAATTTTTGTCCCAATTCTTCCCATTCCCATTGAAACTTTTCAAATCCCTCTCCAAATTGTTGAAATTCTCTTGAAGCTTTTAAAATTCTCTCTAGAATTTTCAAAATCCATGTCCACATGTTTACAATTTCACGTCAAAAAATGGCTAAACTTCCAGTTGAAATTTTTTCAAAGTCCCTTAAAAATTTTCCAATTTTTGTCCCAATTCTTCCCATTCCCATTGAAACTTTTCAAATCCCTCTCAAAATAGTTGAAATTCTCTTGAAGCTTTTAAAATTCTCTCCAGAATTTTCAAAATCAATGTCCACATGTTTACAATTTCACGTCAAAAAATGGCTAAAATTCCAGTTGAAATTTTTTCAAAGTCCCTTAAAAATTTTCCAATTTTTGTCCCAATTCTTCCCATTCCCATTGAAACTTTTCAAATCCCTCTCAAAATTGTTGAAATTCTCTTGAAGCTTTTAAAATTCTCTCCAGAATTTTCAAAATCCATGTCCACATGTTTACAATTTCACGTCAAAAAATGGCTAAAATTCCACTTGAAATTTTTTCAAAGTCCCTTCAAAATTTTCCAATTTTTGTCCCAATTCTTCCCATTCCCATTGAAACTTTTCAAATCCCTCTCAAAATTGTTGAAATTCTCTTGAAGCTTTTAAAATTCTCTCTAGAATTTTCAAAATCCATGTCCACATGTTTACAATTTCACGTCAAAAATGCTAAAATTCCAGTTGAAATTTTTTCAAAGTCCCTTAAAAATTTTCCAATTTTTGTCCCAATTCTTCCCATTCCCATTGAAACTTTTCAAATCCCTCTCAAAATGGTTGAAATTCTCTTGAAGCTTTTAAAATTCTCTCTAGAATTTTCAAAATCCATGTCCACATGTTTACAATTTCACGTCAAAAAATGGCTAAAATTCCAGTTGAAATTTTTTCAAAGTCCCTTAAAAATTTTCCAATTTTTGTCCCAATTCTTCCCATTCCCATTGAAACTTTTCAAATCCCTCTCAAAATTGTTGAAATTCTCTTGAAGCTTTTAAAATTCTCTCTAGAATTTTCAAAATCCATGTCCACATGTTTACAATTTCACGTCAAAAAATGGCTAAAATTCCAGTTGAAATTTTTTCAAAGTCCCTTAAAAATTTTCCAATTTTTGTCCCAATTCTTCCCATTCCCATTGAAACTTTTCAAATCCCTCTCAAAATTGTTGAAATTCTCTTGAAGCTTTTAAAATTCTCTCCAGAATTTTCAAAATCCATGTCCACATGTTTACAATTTCACGTCAAAAAATGGCTAAAATTCCAGTTGAAATTTTTTCAAAGTCCCTTCAAAATTTTCCAATTTTTGTCCCAATTCTTCCCATTCCCATTGAAACTTTTCAAATCCCTCTGAAAATGGTTGAAATTCTCTTGAAGCTTTTAAAATTCTCTCCAGAATTTTCAAAATCCATGTCCACATGTTTACAATTTCACGTCAAAAAATGGCTAAAATTCCAGTTGAAATTTTTTCAAAGTCCCTTAAAAATTTTCCAATTTTTGTCCCAATTCTTCCCATTCCCATTGAAACTTTTCAAATCCCTCTCAAAATGGTTGAAATTCTCTTGAAGCTTTTAAAATTCTCTCCAGAATTTTCAAAATCCATGTCCACATGTTTACAATTTCACATCAAAAAATGGCTAAAATTCCAGTTGAAATTTTTTCAAAGTCCCTTAAAAATTTTCCAATTTTTGTCCCAATTCTTCCCATTCCCATTGAAACTTTTCAAATCCCTCTCAAAATTGTTGAAATTCTGTTGAAGCTTTTAAAATTCTCTCTAGAATTTTCAAAATCCACTTCCACATGTTTACAATTTCACGTCAAAAAATGGCTAAAATTCCAGTTGAAATTTTTTCAAAGTCCCTTAAAAATTTTCCAATTTTTGTCCCAATTCTTCCCATTCCCATTGAAACTTTTCAAATCCCTCTCAAAATTGTTGAAATTCTGTTGAAGCTTTTAAAATTCTCTCTAGAATTTTCAAAATCCACTTCCACATGTTTACAATTTCACGTCAAAAAATGGCTAAAATTCCGGTTGAAATTTTTTCAAAGTCCCTTCAAAATTTTCCAATTTTTGTCCCAATTCTTCCCATTCCCATTGAAACTTTTCAAATCCCTCTCAAAATTGTTGAAATTCTCTTGAAGCTTTTAAAACTCTCTCCAGAATTTTCAAAATCCATGTCCACATGTTTACAATTTCACGTCAAAAAATGGCTAAAATTCCAGTTGAAATTTTTTCAAAGTCCCTTAAAAATTTTCCAATTTTTGTCCCAATTCTTCCCATTCCCATTGAAACTTTTCAAATCCCTCTCCAAATTGTTGAAATTCTCTTGAAGCTTTTAAAATTCTCTCCAGAATTTTCAAAATCCATGTCCACATGTTTACAATTTCACGTCCAAAAATGGCTAAAATTCCAGTTGAAATTTTTTCAAAGTCCCTTAAAAATTTTCCAATTTTTGTCCCAATTCTTCCCATTCCCATTGAAACTTTTCAAATCCCTCTCAAAATTGTTGAAATTCTCTTGAAGCTTTTAAAATTCTCTCTAGAATTTTCAAAATCCACTTCCACATGTTTACAATTTCACGTCAAAAAATGGCTAAACTTCCAGTTGAAATTTTTTCAAAGTCCCTTCAAAATTTTCCAATTTTTGTCCCAATTCTTCCCATTCCCATTGAAACTTTTCAAATCCCTCTCAAAATTGTTGAAATTCTGTTGAAGCTTTTAAAATTCTCTCCAGAATTTTCAAAATCCATGTCCACATGTTTACAATTTCACGTCAAAAAATGGCTAAAATTCCAGTTGAAATTTTTTCAAAGTCCCTTAAAAATTTTCCAATTTTTGTCCCAATTCTTCCCATTCCCATTGAAACTTTTCAAATCCCTCTCAAAATGGTTGAAATTCTCTTGAAGCTTTTAAAATTCTCTCTAGAATTTTCAAAATCCATGTCCACATGTTTACAATTTCACGTCAAAAAATGGCTAAAATTCCAGTTGAAATTTTTTTAAAGTCCCTTAAAAATTTTCCAATTTTTGTCCCAATTCTTCCCATTCCCATTGAAACTTTTCAAATCCCTCTCAAAATTGTTGAAATTCTCTTGAAGCTTTTAAAATTCTCTCCAGAATTTTCAAAATCCATGTCCACATGTTTACAATTTCACGTCAAAAAATGGCTAAAATTCCAGTTGAAATTTTTTCAAAGTCCCTTAAAAATTTTCCAATTTTTGTCCCAATTCTTCCCATTCCCATTGAAACTTTTCAAATCCCTCTCAAAATTGTTGAAATTCTCTTGAAGCTTTTAAAATTCTCTCTAGAATTTTCAAAATCCACTTCCACATGTTTACAATTTCACGTCAAAAAATGGCTAAAATTCCAGTTGAAATTTTTTCAAAGTCCCTGAAAAATTTTCCAATTTTTGTCCCAATTCTTCCCATTCCCATTGAAACTTTTCAAATCCCTCTCAAAATGGTTGAAATTCTCTTGAAGCTTTTAAAATTCTCTCCAGAATTTTCAAAATCCATGTCCACATGTTTACAATTTCACGTCAAAAAATGGCTAAAATTCCAGTTGAAATTTTTTCAAAGTCCCTTAAAAATTTTCCAATTTTTGTCCCAATTCTTCCCATTCCCATTGAAACTTTTCAAATCCCTCTCAAAATGGTTGAAATTCTCTTGAAGCTTTTAAAATTCTCTCCAGAATTTTCAAAATCCATGTCCACATGTTTACAATTTCACATCAAAAAATGGCTAAAATTCCAGTTGAAATTTTTTCAAAGTCCCTTAAAAATTTTCCAATTTTTGTCCCAATTCTTCCCATTCCCATTGAAACTTTTCAAATCCCTCTCAAAATGGTTGAAATTCTGTTGAAGCTTTTAAAATTCTCTCTAGAATTTTCAAAATCCACTTCCACATGTTTACAATTTCACGTCAAAAAATGGCTAAAATTCCAGTTGAAATTTTTTCAAAGTCCCTTAAAAATTTTCCAATTTTTGTCCCAATTCTTCCCATTCCCATTGAAACTTTTCAAATCCCTCTCAAAATTGTTGAAATTCTCTTGAAGCTTTTAAAATTCTCTCTAGAATTTTCAAAATCCACTTCCACATGTTTACAATTTCACGTCAAAAAATGGCTAAACTTCCAGTTGAAATTTTTTCAAAGTCCCTTCAAAATTTTCCAATTTTTGTCCCAATTCTTCCCATTCCCATTGAAACTTTTCAAATCCCTCTCAGAATTGTTGAAATTCTCTTGAAGCTTTTAAAATTCTCTCCAGAATTTTCAAAATCCATGTCCACATGTTTACAATTTCACATCAAAAAATGGCTAAAATTCCAGTTGAAATTTTTTCAAAGTCCCTTAAAAATTTTCCAATTTTTGTCCCAATTCTTCCCATTCCCATTGAAACTTTTCAAATCCCTCTCAAAATGGTTGAAATTCTCTTGAAGCTTTTAAAATTCTCTCTAGAATTTTCAAAATCCATGTCCACATGTTTACAATTTCACATCAAAAAATGGCTAAAATTCCAGTTGAAATTTTTTCAAAGTCCCTTAAAAATTTTCCAATTTTTGTCCCAATTCTTCCCATTCCCATTGAAACTTTTCAAATCCCTCTCAGAATTGTTGAAATTCTCTTGAAGCTTTTAAAATTCTCTCCAGAATTTTCAAAATCCATGTCCACATGTTTACAATTTCACATCAAAAAATGGCTAAAATTCCAGTTGAAATTTTTTCAAAGTCCCTTAAAAATTTTCCAATTTTTGTCCCAATTCTTCCCATTCACATTGAAACTTTTCAAATCCCTCTCAAAATGGTTGAAATTCTCTTGAAGCTTTTAAAATTCTCTCTAGAATTTTCAAAATCCATGTCCACATGTTTACAATTTCACGTCAAAAAATGGCTAAAATTCCAGTTGAAATTTTTTCAAAGTCCCTTAAAAATTTTCCAATTTTTGTCCCAATTCTTCCCATTCCCATTGAAACTTTTCAAATCCCTCTCCAAATTGTTGAAATTCTGTTGAAGCTTTTAAAATTCTCTCCAGAATTTTCAAAATCCATGTCCACATGTTTACAATTTCACGTCAAAAAATGGCTAAAATTCCAGTTGAAATTTTTTCAAAGTCCCTTCAAAATTTTCCAATTTTTGTCCCAATTCTTCCCATTCCCATTGAAACTTTTCAAATCCCTCTCAAAATTGTTGAAATTCTCTTGAAGCTTTTAAAATTCTCTCCAGAATTTTCAAAATCCATGTCCACATGTTTACAATTTCACGTCAAAAAATGGCTAAAATTCCAGTTGAAATTTTTTCAAAGTCCCTTAAAAATTTTCCAATTTTTGTCCCAATTCTTCCCATTCCCATTGAAACTTTTCAAATCCCTCTCAGAATTGTTGAAATTCTCTTGAAGCTTTTAAAATTCTCTCCAGAATTTTCAAAATCCATGTCCACATGTTTACAATTTCACGTCAAAAAATGGCTAAAATTCCAGTTGAAATTTTTTCAAAGTCCCTTAAAAATTTTCCAATTTTTGTCCCAATTCTTCCCATTCCCATTGAAACTTTTCAAATCCCTCTCAAAATGGTTGAAATTCTCTTGAAGCTTTTAAAATTCTCTCTAGAATTTTCAAAATCCATGTCCACATGTTTACAATTTCACGTCAAAAAATGGCTAAAATTCCAGTTGAAATTTTTTCAAAGTCCCTTAAAAATTTTCCAATTTTTGTCCCAATTCTTCCCATTCCCATTGAAACTTTTCAAATCCCTCTCAAAATTGTTGAAATTCTCTTGAAGCTTTTAAAACTCTCTCCAGAATTTTCAAAATCCATGTCCACATGTTTACAATTTCACGTCAAAAAATGGCTAAAATTCCAGTTGAAATTTTTTCAAAGTCCCTTCAAAATTTTCCAATTTTTGTCCCAATTCTTCCCATTCCCATTGAAACTTTTCAAATCCCTCTCAAAATGGTTGAAATTCTCTTGAAGCTTTTAAAATTCTCTCTAGAATATTCAAAATCCACTTCCACATGTTTACAATTTCACGTCAAAAAATGGCTAAAATTCCAGTTGAAATTTTTTCAAAGTCCCTTAAAAATTTTCCAATTTTTGTCCCAATTCTTCCCATTCCCATTGAAACTTTTCAAATCCCTCTCAAAATTGTTGAAATTCTCTTGAAGATTTTAAAATTCTCTCTAGAATTTTCAAAATCCACTTCCACATGTTTACAATTTCACGTCAAAAAATGGCTAAAATTCCAGTTGAAATTTTTTCAAAGTCCCTTCAAAATTTTCCAATTTTTGTCCCAATTCTTCCCATTCCCATTGAAACTTTTCAAATCCCTCTGAAAATGGTTGAAATTCTCTTGAAGCTTTTAAAATTCTCTCCAGAATTTTCAAAATCCATGTCCACATGTTTACAATTTCACGTCAAAAAATGGCTAAAATTCCAGTTGAAATTTTTTCAAAGTCCCTTCAAAATTTTCCAATTTTTGTCCCAATTCTTCCCATTCCCATTGAAACTTTTCAAATCCCTCTCAAAATGGTTGAAATTCTCTTGAAGCTTTTAAAATTCTCTCCAGAATTTTCAAAATCCATGTCCACATGTTTACAATTTCACGTCAAAAAATGGCTAAAATTCCAGTTGAAATTTTTTCAAAGTCCCTTAAAAATTTTCCAATTTTTGTCCCAATTCTTCCCATTCCCATTGAAACTTTTCAAATCCCTCTCAAAATTGTTGAAATTCTCTTGAAGCTTTTAAAATTCTCTCCAGAATTTTCAAAATCCATGTCCACATGTTTACAATTTCACGTCCAAAAATGGCTAAAATTCCAGTTGAAATTTTTTCAAAGTCCCTTAAAAATTTTCCAATTTTTGTCCCAATTCTTCCCATTCCCATTGAAACTTTTCAAATCCCTCTCAAAATTGTTGAAATTCTCTTGAAGCTTTTAAAATTCTCTCTAGAATTTTCAAAATCCACTTCCACATGTTTACAATTTCACGTCAAAAAATGGCTAAACTTCCAGTTGAAATTTTTTCAAAGTCCCTTCAAAATTTTCCAATTTTTGTCCCAATTCTTCCCATTCCCATTGAAACTTTTCAAATCCCTCTCAAAATTGTTGAAATTCTGTTGAAGCTTTTAAAATTCTCTCCAGAATTTTCAAAATCCATGTCCACATGTTTACAATTTCACGTCAAAAAATGGCTAAAATTCCAGTTGAAATTTTTTCAAAGTCCCTTAAAAATTTTCCAATTTTTGTCCCAATTCTTCCCATTCCCATTGAAACTTTTCAAATCCCTCTCAAAATGGTTGAAATTCTCTTGAAGCTTTTAAAATTCTCTCTAGAATTTTCAAAATCCATGTCCACATGTTTACAATTTCACGTCAAAAAATGGCTAAAATTCCAGTTGAAATTTTTTTAAAGTCCCTTAAAAATTTTCCAATTTTTGTCCCAATTCTTCCCATTCCCATTGAAACTTTTCAAATCCCTCTCAAAATTGTTGAAATTCTCTTGAAGCTTTTAAAATTCTCTCCAGAATTTTCAAAATCCATGTCCACATGTTTACAATTTCACGTCAAAAAATGGCTAAAATTCCAGTTGAAATTTTTTCAAAGTCCCTTAAAAATTTTCCAATTTTTGTCCCAATTCTTCCCATTCCCATTGAAACTTTTCAAATCCCTCTCAAAATTGTTGAAATTCTCTTGAAGCTTTTAAAATTCTCTCCAGAATTTTCAAAATCCATGTCCACATGTTTACAATTTCACATCAAAAAATGGCTAAAATTCCAGTTGAAATTTTTTCAAAGTCCCTTAAAAATTTTCCAATTTTTGTCCCAATTCTTCCCATTCCCATTGAAACTTTTCAAATCCCTCTCAAAATGGTTGAAATTCTCTTGAAGCTTTTAAAATTCTCTCTAGAATTTTCAAAATCCATGTCCACATGTTTACAATTTCACGTCAAAAATGCTAAAATTCCAGTTGAAATTTTTTCAAAGTCCCTGAAAAATTTTCCAATTTTTGTCCCAATTCTTCCCATTCCCATTGAAACTTTTCAAATCCCTCTCAAAATTGTTGAAATTCTGTTGAAGCTTTTAAAATTCTCTCCAGAATTTTCAAAATCCATGTCCACATGTTTACAATTTCACGTCAAAAAATGGCTAAAATTCCAGTTGAAATTTTTTCAAAGTCCCTTAAAAATTTTCCAATTTTTGTCCCAATTCTTCCCATTCCCATTGAAACTTTTCAAATCCCTCTCAAAATGGTTGAAATTCTGTTGAAGCTTTTAAAATTCTCTCTAGAATTTTCAAAATCCACTTCCACATGTTTACAATTTCACGTCAAAAAATGGCTAAAATTCCAGTTGAAATTTTTTCAAAGTCCCTTAAAAATTTTCCAATTTTTGTCCCAATTCTTCCCATTCCCATTGAAACTTTTCAAATCCCTCTCAAAATTGTTGAAATTCTCTTAAAGCTTTTAAAATTCTCTCTAGAATTTTCAAAATCCACTTCCACATGTTTACAATTTCACGTCAAAAAATGGCTAAAATTCCAGTTGAAATTTTTTCAAAGTCCCTTAAAAATTTTCCAATTTTTGTCCCAATTCTTCCCATTCCCATTGAAACTTTTCAAATCCCTCTCAGAATTGTTGAAATTCTCTTGAAGCTTTTAAAATTCTCTCCAGAATTTTCAAAATCCATGTCCACATGCTTACAATTTCACGTCAAAAAATGGCTAAAATTCCAGTTGAAATTTTTTCAAAGTCCCTTCAAAATTTTCCAATTTTTGTCCCAATTCTTCCCATTCCCATTGAAACTTTTCAAATCCCTCTCAAAATTGTTGAAATTCTCTTGAAGCTTTTAAAATTCTCTCCAGAATTTTCAAAATCCATGTCCACATGTTTACAATTTCACATCAAAAAATGGCTAAAATTCCAGTTGAAATTTTTTCAAAGTCCCTTAAAAATTTTCCAATTTTTGTCCCAATTCTTCCCATTCCCATTGAAACTTTTCAAATCCCTCTCAAAATGGTTGAAATTCTCTTGAAGCTTTTAAAATTCTCTCTAGAATTTTCAAAATCCATGTCCACATGTTTACAATTTCACGTCAAAAATGCTAAAATTCCAGTTGAAATTTTTTCAAAGTCCCTGAAAAATTTTCCAATTTTTGTCCCAATTCTTCCCATTCCCATTGAAACTTTTCAAATCCCTCTCAAAATTGTTGAAATTCTGTTGAAGCTTTTAAAATTCTCTCCAGAATTTTCAAAATCCATGTCCACATGTTTACAATTTCACGTCAAAAAATGGCTAAAATTCCAGTTGAAATTTTTTCAAAGTCCCTTAAAAATTTTCCAATTTTTGTCCCAATTCTTCCCATTCCCATTGAAACTTTTCAAATCCCTCTCAAAATTGTTGAAATTCTGTTGAAGCTTTTAAAATTCTCTCTAGAATTTTCAAAATCCACTTCCACATGTTTACAATTTCACGTCAAAAAATGGCTAAAATTCCAGTTGAAATTTTTTCAAAGTCCCTTAAAAATTTTCCAATTTTTGTCCCAATTCTTCCCATTCCCATTGAAACTTTTCAAATCCCTCTCAAAATTGTTGAAATTCTCTTAAAGCTTTTAAAATTCTCTCTAGAATTTTCAAAATCCACTTCCACATGTTTACAATTTCACGTCAAAAAATGGCTAAAATTCCAGTTGAAATTTTTTCAAAGTCCCTTAAAAATTTTCCAATTTTTGTCCCAATTCTTCCCATTCCCATTGAAACTTTTCAAATCCCTCTCAGAATTGTTGAAATTCTCTTGAAGCTTTTAAAATTCTCTCCAGAATTTTCAAAATCCATGTCCACATGCTTACAATTTCACGTCAAAAAATGGCTAAAATTCCAGTTGAAATTTTTTCAAAGTCCCTTCAAAATTTTCCAATTTTTGTCCCAATTCTTCCCATTCCCATTGAAACTTTTCAAATCCCTCTCAAAATTGTTGAAATTCTCTTGAAGCTTTTAAAATTCTCTCCAGAATTTTCAAAATCCATGTCCACATGTTTACAATTTCACATCAAAAAATGGCTAAAATTCCAGTTGAAATTTTTTCAAAGTCCCTTCAAAATTTTCCAATTTTTGTCCCAATTCTTCCCATTCCCATTGAAACTTTTCAAATCCCTCTCAAAATGGTTGAAATTCTCTTGAAGCTTTTAAAATTCTCTCTAGAATTTTCAAAATCCATGTCCACATGTTTACAATTTCACGTCAAAAATGCTAAAATTCCAGTTGAAATTTTTTCAAAGTCCCTGAAAAATTTTCCAATTTTTGTCCCAATTCTTCCCATTCCCATTGAAACTTTTCAAATCCCTCTCAAAATTGTTGAAATTCTGTTGAAGCTTTTAAAATTCTCTCCAGAATTTTCAAAATCCATGTCCACATGTTTACAATTTCACGTCAAAAAATGGCTAAAATTCCAGTTGAAATTTTTTCAAAGTCCCTTCAAAATTTTCCAATTTTTGTCCCAATTCTTCCCATTCCCATTGAAACTTTTCAAATCCCTCTCAAAATTGTTGAAATTCTCTTGAAGCTTTTAAAATTCTCTCTAGAATTTTCAAAATCCATGTCCACATGTTTACAATTTCACGTCAAAAAATGGCTAAAATTCCAGTTGAAATTTTTTCAAAGTCCCTTAAAAATTTTCCAATTTTTGTCCCAATTCTTCCCATTCCCATTGAAACTTTTCAAATCCCTCTCAAAATTGTTGAAATTCTCTTGAAGCTTTTAAAACTCTCTCCAGAATTTTCAAAATCCATGTCCACATGTTTACAATTTCACGTCAAAAAATGGCTAAAATTCCAGTTGAAATTTTTTCAAAGTCCCTTCAAAATTTTCCAATTTTTGTCCCAATTCTTCCCATTCCCATTGAAACTTTTCAAATCCCTCTCAAAATGGTTGAAATTCTCTTGAAGCTTTTAAAATTCTCTCTAGAATTTTCAAAATCCACTTCCACATGTTTACAATTTCACGTCAAAAATGGCTAAAATTCCAGTTGAAATTTTTTCAAAGTCCCTTAAAAATTTTCCAATTTTTGTCCCAATTCTTCCCATTCCCATTGAAACTTTTCAAATCCCTCTCAAAATTGTTGAAATTCTCTTGAAGATTTTAAAATTCTCTCTAGAATTTTCAAAATCCACTTCCACATGTTTACAATTTCACGTCAAAAAATGGCTAAAATTCCAGTTGAAATTTTTTCAAAGTCCCTTCAAAATTTTCCAATTTTTGTCCCAATTCTTCCCATTCCCATTGAAACTTTTCAAATCCCTCTCAAAATGGTTGAAATTCTCTTGAAGCTTTTAAAATTCTCTCCAGAATTTTCAAAATCCATGTCCACATGTTTACAATTTCACGTCAAAAAATGGCTAAAATTCCAGTTGAAATTTTTTCAAAGTCCCTTCAAAATTTTCCAATTTTTGTCCCAATTCTTCCCATTCCCATTGAAACTTTTCAAATCCCTCTCAAAATGGTTGAAATTCTCTTGAAGCTTTTAAAATTCTCTCCAGAATTTTCAAAATCCATGTCCACATGTTTACAATTTCACATCAAAAAATGGCTAAAATTCCAGTTGAAATTTTTTCAAAGTCCCTTAAAAATTTTCCAATTTTTGTCCCAATTCTTCCCATTCCCATTGAAACTTTTCAAATCCCTCTCAGAATTGTTGAAATTCTCTTGAAGCTTTTAAAATTCTCTCCAGAATTTTCAAAATCCATGTCCACATGTTTACAATTTCACGTCAAAAAATGGCTAAAATTCCAGTTGAAATTTTTTCAAAGTCCCTGAAAAATTTTCCAATTTTTGTCCCAATTCTTCCCATTCCCATTGAAACTTTTCAAATCCCTCTCAAAATTGTTGAAATTCTCTTGAAGCTTTTAAAATTCTCTCTAGAATTTTCAAAATCCACTTCCACATGTTTACAATTTCACGTCAAAAAATGGCTAAAATTCCAGTTGAAATTTTTTCAAAGTCCCTTAAAAATTTTCCAATTTTTGTCCCAATTCTTCCCATTCCCATTGAAACTTTTCAAATCCCTCTCAGAATTGTTGAAATTCTCTTGAAGCTTTTAAAATTCTCTCCAGAATTTTCAAAATCCATGTCCACATGTTTACAATTTCACATCAAAAAATGGCTAAAATTCCAGTTGAAATTTTTTCAAAGTCCCTTCAAAATTTTCCAATTTTTGTCCCAATTCTTCCCATTCCCATTGAAACTTTTCAAATCCCTCTCAAAATTGTTGAAATTCTCTTGAAGCTTTTAAAATTCTCTCCAGAATTTTCAAAATCCATGTCCACATGTTTACAATTTCACGTCAAAAAATGGCTAAAATTCCAGTTGAAATTTTTTCAAAGTCCCTTAAAAATTTTCCAATTTTTGTCCCAATTCTTCCCATTCCCATTGAAACTTTTCAAATCCCTCTCAAAATGGTTGAAATTCTGTTGAAGCTTTTAAAATTCTCTCCAGAATTTTCAAAATGCATGTCCACATGTTTACAATTTCACGTCAAAAAATGGCTAAACTTCCAGTTGAAATTTTTTCAAAGTCCCTTAAAAATTTTCCAATTTTTGTCCCAATTCTTCCCATTCCCAATTGAAACTTTTCAAATCCCTCTCCAAATTGTTGAAATTCTGTTGAAGCTTTTAAAATTCTCTCCAGAATTTTCAAAATCCATGTCCACATGTTTACAATTTCACGTCAAAAAATGGCTAAAATTCCAGTTGAAATTTTTTCAAAGTCCCTTAAAAATTTTCCAATTTTTGTCCCAATTCTTCCCATTCCCATTGAAGCTTTTCAAATCCCTCTCAAAATTGTTGAAATTCTCTTGAAGCTTTTAAAATTCTCTCTAGAATTTTCAAAATCCACTTCCACATGTTTACAGTTTCACGTCAAAAAATGGCTAAAATTCCAGTTGAAATTTTTTCAAAGTCCCTTCAAATTTTCCAATTTTTGTCCCAATTCTTCCCATTCCCATTGAAACTTTTCAAATCCCTCTCAAAATGGTTGAAATTCTCTTGAAGCTTTTAAAATTCTCTCCAGAATTTTCAAAATCCATGTCCACATGTTTACAATTTCACGTCAAAAAATGGCTAAAATTCCAGTTGAAATTTTTTCAAAGTCCCTTCAAAATTTTCCAATTTTTGTCCCAATTCTTCCCATTCCCATTGAAACTTTTCAAATCCCTCTCAAAATTGTTGAAATTCTGTTGAAGCTTTTAAAATTCTCTCCAGAATTTTCAAAATCCATGTCCACATGTTTACAATTTCACGTCAAAAAATGGCTAAAATTCCAGTTGAAATTTTTTCAAAGTCCCTTAAAAATTTTCCAATTTTTGTCCCAATTCTTCCCATTCCCATTGAAACTTTTCAAATCCCTCTCAAAATTGTTGAAATTCTGTTGAAGCTTTTAAAATTCTCTCTAGAATTTTCAAAATCCACTTCCACATGTTTACAATTTCACGTCAAAAAATGGCTAAAATTCCAGTTGAAATTTTTTCAAAGTCCCTTAAAAATTTTCCAATTTTTGTCCCAATTCTTCCCATTCCCATTGAAACTTTTCAAATCCCTCTCAAAATTGTTGAAATTCTCTTAAAGCTTTTAAAATTCTCTCTAGAATTTTCAAAATCCACTTCCACATGTTTACAATTTCACGTCAAAAAATGGCTAAAATTCCAGTTGAAATTTTTTCAAAGTCCCTTAAAAATTTTCCAATTTTTGTCCCAATTCTTCCCATTCCCATTGAAACTTTCAAATCCCTCTCAGAATTGTTGAAATTCTCTTGAAGCTTTTAAAATTCTCTCCAGAATTTTCAAAATCCATGTCCACATGCTTACAATTTCACGTCAAAAAATGGCTAAAATTCCAGTTGAAATTTTTTCAAAGTCCCTTCAAAATTTTCCAATTTTGTCCCAATTCTTCCCATTCCCATTGAAACTTTTCAAATCCCTCTCAAAATTGTTGAAATTCTCTTGAAGCTTTTAAATTCTCTCCAGAATTTTCAAAATCCATGTCCACATGTTTACAATTTCACATCAAAAAATGGCTAAAATTCCAGTTGAAATTTTTTCAAAGTCCCTTAAAAATTTTCCAATTTTTGTCCCAATTCTTCCATTCCCATTGAAACTTTTCAAATCCCTCTCAAAATGGTTGAAATTCTCTTGAAGCTTTTAAAATTCTCTCTAGAATTTTCAAAATCCATGTCCACATGTTTACAATTTCACGTCAAAAATGCTAAAATTCCAGTTGAAATTTTTTCAAAGTCCCTGAAAAATTTTCCAATTTTTGTCCAATTCTTCCCATTCCCATTGAAACTTTTCAAATCCCTCTCAGAATTGTTGAAATTCTCTTGAAGCTTTTAAAATTCTCTCCAGAATTTTCAAAATCCATGTCCACATGTTTACAATTTCACGTCAAAAAATGGCTAAAATTCCAGTTGAAATTTTTTCAAAGTCCCTTAAAAATTTTCCAATTTTTGTCCCAATTCTTCCCATTCCCATTGAAGCTTTTCAAATCCCTCTCAAAATTGTTGAAATTCTCTTGAAGCTTTTAAAATTCTCTCTAGAATTTTCAAAATCCACTTCCACATGTTTACAGTTTCACGTCAAAAAATGGCTAAAATTCCAGTTGAAATTTTTCAAAGTCCCTTCAAAATTTTCCAATTTTTGTCCCAATTCTTCCCATTCCCATTGAAACTTTTCAAATCCCTCTCAAAATGGTTGAAATTCTCTTGAAGCTTTTAAAATTCTCTCCAGAATTTTCAAAATCCATGTCCACATGTTTACAATTTCACGTCAAAAAATGGCTAAAATTCCAGTTGAAATTTTTCAAAGTCCCTTCAAAATTTTCCAATTTTTGTCCCAATTCTTCCCATTCCCATTGAAACTTTTCAAATCCCTCTCAAAATTGTTGAAATTCTCTTGAAGCTTTTAAAATTCTCTCCAGAATTTTCAAAATCCATGTCCACATGTTTACAATTTCACGTCAAAAAATGGCTAAAATTCCAGTTGAAATTTTTTCAAAGTCCCTTAAAAATTTTCCAATTTTTGTCCCAATTCTTCCCATTCCCATTGAAACTTTTCAAATCCCTCTCAAAATGGTTGAAATTCTGTTGAAGCTTTTAAAATTCTCTCTAGAATTTTCAAAATCCACTTCCACATGTTTACAATTTCACGTCAAAAAATGGCTAAACTTCCAGTTGAAATTTTTTCAAAGTCCCTTCAAAATTTTCCAATTTTTGTCCCAATTCTTCCCATTCCCATTGAAACTTTTCAAATCCCTCTCAAAATTGTTGAAATTCTGTTGAAGCTTTTAAAATTCTCTCTAGAATTTTCAAAATCCACTTCCACATGTTTACAATTTCACGTCAAAAAATGGCTAAAATTCCAGTTGAAATTTTTTCAAAGTCCCTTCAAAATTTTCCAATTTTTGTCCCAATTCTTCCCATTCCCATTGAAACTTTTCAAATCCCTCTCAAAATTGTTGAAATTCTCTTGAAGCTTTTAAAATTCTCTCTAGAATTTTCAAAATCCATGTCCACATGTTTACAATTTCACGTCAAAAAATGGCTAAAATTCCAGTTGAAATTTTTTCAAAGTCCCTTAAAAATTTTCCAATTTTTGTCCCAATTCTTCCCATTCACATTGAAACTTTTCAAATCCCTCTCCAAATTGTTGAAATTCTCTTGAAGCTTTTAAAATTCTCTCTAGAATTTTCAAAATCCATGTCCACATGTTTACAATTTCACGTCAAAAATGCTAAAATTCCAGTTGAAATTTTTTCAAAGTCCCTTAAAAATTTTCCAATTTTTGTCCCAATTCTTCCCATTCCCATTGAAACTTTTCAAATCCCTCTCAAAATTGTTGAAATTCTCTTGAAGCTTTTAAAATTCTCTCTAGAATTTTCAAAATCCATGTCCACATGTTTACAATTTCACGTCAAAAAATGGCTAAAATTCCAGTTGAAATTTTTTCAAAGTCCCTTAAAAATTTTCCAATTTTTGTCCCAATTCTTCCCATTCCCATTGAAACTTTTCAAATCCCTCTCCAAATTGTTGAAATTCTGTTGAAGCTTTTAAAATTCTCTCCAGAATTTTCAAAATCCATGTCCACATGTTTACAATTTCACGTCAAAAAATGGCTAAAATTCCAGTTGAAATTTTTTCAAAGTCCCTTAAAAATTTTCCAATTTTTGTCCCAATTCTTCCCATTCCCATTGAAGCTTTTCAAATCCCTCTCAAAATTGTTGAAATTCTCTTGAAGCTTTTAAAATTCTCTCTAGAATTTTCAAAATCCATGTCCACATGTTTACAATTTCACGTCAAAAAATGGCTAAAATTCCAGTTGAAATTTTTTCAAAGTCCCTTAAAAATTTTCCAATTTTTGTCCCAATTCTTCCCATTCCCATTGAAACTTTTCAAATCCCTCTCCAAATGGTTGAAATTCTCTTGAAGCTTTTAAAATTCTCTCCAGAATTTTCAAAATCCATGTCCACATGTTTACAATTTCACGTCAAAAAATGGCTAAAATTCCAGTTGAAATTTTTTCAAAGTCCCTTCAAAATTTTCCAATTTTGTCCCAATTCTTCCCATTCCCATTGAAACTTTTCAAATCCCTCTCAAAATTGTTGAAATTCTGTTGAAGCTTTTAAAATTCTCTCCAGAATTTTCAAAATCCATGTCCACATGTTTACAATTTCACGTCAAAAAATGGCTAAAATTCCAGTTGAAATTTTTTCAAAGTCCCTTAAAAATTTTCCAATTTTTGTCCCAATTCTTCCCATTCCCATTGAAACTTTTCAAATCCCTCTCAGAATTGTTGAAATTCTCTTGAAGCTTTTAAAATTCTCTCCAGAATTTTCAAAATCCATGTCCACATGCTTACAATTTCACGTCAAAAAATGGCTAAAATTCCAGTTGAAATTTTTTCAAAGTCCCTTAAAAATTTTCCAATTTTTGTCCCAATTCTTCCCATTCCCATTGAAACTTTTCAAATCCCTCTCAGAATTGTTGAAATTCTCTTGAAGCTTTTAAAATTCTCTCCAGAATTTTCAAAATC
>NW_028116684.1:0-25367 GCF_964273445.1 Streptopelia decaocto | reverse complement strand
GAAATTGTAAACATGTGGACATGGATTTTCAAAATTCTAGAGAGAATTTTAAAAGCTTCAACAGAATTTCAACAATTTTGAGAGGGATTTGAAAAGTTTCAATGGGAATGGGAAGAATTGGGACAAAAATTGGAAAATTTTTAAGGGACTTTGAAAAAATTTCAACTGGAATTTTAGCCATTTTTTGACGTGAAATTGTAAACATGTGGACATGGATTTTGAAAATTCTAGAGAGAATTTTAAAAGCTTCAACAGAATTTCAACAATTTTGAGAGGGATTTGAAAAGTTTCAATGGGAATGGGAAGAATTGGGACAAAAATTGGAAAATTTTTAAGGGACTTTGAAAAAATTTCAACTGGAATTTTAGCAATTTTTTATGTGAAATTATAAACATGTGGACATGGATTTTGAAAATTCTAGAGAGAATTTTAAAAGCTTCAACAGAATTTCAACAATTTTGAGAGGGATTTGAAAAGTTTCAATGGGAATGGGAAGAATTGGTACAAAAATTGGAAAATTTTTAAGGGACTTTGAAAAAATTTCAACTGGAATTTTCCAATTTTTTGACGTGAAATTGTAAACATGTGGACATGGATTTTGAAAATTCTAGAGAGAATTTTAAAAGCTTCAAGAGAATTTCAACAATTTTGAGAGGGATTTGAAAAGTTTCAATGGGAATGGGAAGAATTGGGACAAAAATTGGAAAATTTTTAAGGGACTTTGAAAAAATTTCAACTGGAATTTTAGCATTTTTTTTTACGTGAAATTGTAAACATGTGGCCATGGATTTTGAAAATTCTAGAGAGAATTTTAAAAGCTTCAACAGAATTTCAACAATTTTGAGAGGGATTTGAAAAGTTTCAATGGGAGTGGGAAGAATTGGGACAAAAATTGGAAAATTTTTAAGGGACTTTGAAAAAATTTCAACTGGAATTTTAGCCATTTTTTGACGTGAAATTGTAAACATGTGGACATAGATTTTGAAAATTCTAGGGAGAATTTTAAAAGCTTCAACAGAATTTCAACAATTTTGAGAGGGATTTGAAAAGTTTCAATGGGAATGGGAAGAATTGGGGCAAAAATTGGAAAATTTTTAAGGGACTTTGAAAAAATTGCAACTGGAATTTTAGCCATTTTTTGACGTGAAATTGTAAACATGTGGCCATGGATTTTGAAAATTCTAGAGAGAATTTTAAAAGCTTCAACAGAATTTCCACAATTTTGAGAGGGATTTGAAAAGTTTCAATGGGAATGGGAAGAATTGGGACAAAAATTGGAAAATTTTTCAGGGACTTTGAAAAAATTTCAACTGGAATTTTAGCAATTTTTTGATGTGAAATTGTAAACATGTGGACATGGATTTTGAAAATTCTAGAGAGAATTTTAAAAGCTTCAAGAGAATTTCAACAATTTTGAGAGGGATTTGAAAAGTTTCAATGGGAATGGGAAGAATTGGGACAAAAATTGGAAAATTTTTCAGGGACTTTGAAAAAATTTCAACTGGAATTTTAGCCATTTTTTGACGTGAAATTGTAAACATGTGGACATGGATTTTGAAAATTCTAGAGAGAATTTTAAAAGCTTCAAGAGAATTTCAACAATTTTGAGAGGGATTTGAAAAGTTTCAATGGGAATGGGAAGAATTGGGACAAAAATTGGAAAATTTTTAAGGGACTTTGAAAAAATTTCAACTGGAATTTTAGCCATTTTTTGACGTGAAATTGTAAACATGTGGACATGGATTTTCAAAATTCTAGAGAGAATTTTAAAAGCTTCAACAGAATTTCAACAATTTTGAGAGGGATTTGAAAAGTTTCAATGGGAATGGGAAGAATTGGGACAAAAATTGGAAAATTTTTAAGGGACTTTGAAAAAATTTCAACTGGAATTTTAGCCATTTTTTGACGTGAAATTGTAAACATGTGGACATGGATTTTGAAAATTCTAGAGAGAATTTTAAAAGCTTCAAGAGAATTTCAACAATTTTGAGAGGGATTCGAAAAGTTTCAATGGGAATGGGAAGAATTGGGACAAAAATTGGAAAATTTTTCAGGGACTTTGAAAAAATTTCAACTGGAATTTTAGCCATTTTTTGACGTGAAATTGTAAACATGTGGACATGGATTTTGAAAATTCTAGAGAGAATTTTAAAAGCTTCAACAGAATTTCAACAATTTTGAGAGGGATTTGAAAAGTTTCAATGGGAATGGGAAGAATTGGGGCAAAAATTGGAAAATTTTTAAGGGACTTTGAAAAAATTTCAACTGGAATTTTAGCCATTTTTTGACGTGAAATTGTAAACATGTGGACATGGATTTTGAAAATTCTAGAGAGAATTTTAAAAGCTTCAAGAGAATTTCCACAATTTTGAGAGGGATTTGAAAAGTTTCAATGGGAATGGGAAGAATTGGGACAAAAATTGGAAAATTTTTAAGGGACTTTGAAAAAATTTCAACTGGAATTTTAGCAATTTTTTATGTGAAATTATAAACATGTGGACATGGATTTTGAAAATTCTAGAGAGAATTTTAAAAGCTTCAACAGAATTTCAACAATTTTGAGAGGGATTTGAAAAGTTTCAATGGGAATGGGAAGAATTGGGACAAAAATTGGAAAATTTTTAAGGGACTTTGAAAAAATTTCAACTGGAATTTTCCAATTTTTTGACGTGAAATTGTAAACATGTGGACATGGATTTTGAAAATTCTAGAGAGAATTTTAAAAGCTTCAACAGAATTTCAACAATTTTGAGAGGGATTTGAAAAGTTTCAATGGGAATGGGAAGAATTGGGACAAAAATTGGAAAATTTTTAAGGGACTTTGAAAAAATTTCAACTGGAATTTTAGCCATTTTTTGACGTGAAATTGTAAACATGTGGACATGGATTTTGAAAATTCTAGAGAGAATTTTAAAAGCTTCAACAGAATTTCAACGATTTGGAGAGGGATTTGAAAAGTTTCAATGGGATTGGGAAGAATTGGGACAAAAATTGGAAAATTTTTAAGGGACTTTGAAAAAATTTCAACTGGAATTTTAGCCATTTTTTGACGTGAAATTGTAAACATGTGGACATGGATTTTGAAAATTCTAGAGAGAATTTTAAAAGCTTCAACAGAATTTCAACGATTTGGAGAGGGATTTGAAAAGTTTCAATGGGAATGGGAAGAATTGGGACAAAAATTGGAAAATTTTTAAGGGACTTTGAAAAAATTTCAACTGGAATTTTAGCCATTTTTTGACGTGAAATTGTAAACATGTGGACATGGATTTTGAAAATTCTAGAGAGAATTTTAAAAGCTTCAACAGAATTTTAGCAATTTTGAGAGGGATTTGAAAAGTTTCAATGGGAATGGGAAGAATTGAGACAAAAATTGGAAAATTTTTCAGGGACTTTGAAAAAATTTCAACTGGAATTTTAGCCATTTTTTGACGTGAAATTGTAAACATGTGGACATGGATTTTGAAAATTCTAGAGAGAATTTTAAAAGCTTCAAGAGAATTTCAACAATTTTGAGAGGGATTTGAAAAGTTTCAATGGGAATGGGAAGAATTGGGACAAAAATTGGAAAATTTTTAAGGGACTTTGAAAAAATTTCAACTGGAATTTTAGCAATTTTTTATGTGAAATTATAAACATGTGGACATGGATTTTGAAAATTCTAGAGAGAATTTTAAAAGCTTCAACAGAATTTCAACAATTTGGAGAGGGATTTGAAAAGTTTCAATGGGAATGGGAAGAATTGGGACAAAAATTGGAAAATTTTTCAGGGACTTTGAAAAAATTTCAACTGGAATTTTAGCCATTTTTTGACGTGAAATTGTAAACATGTGGACATGGATTTTGAAAATTCTAGAGAGAATTTTAAAAGCTTCAACAGAATTTCAACGATTTGGAGAGGGATTTGAAAAGTTTCAATGGGAATGGGAAGAATTGGGACAAAAATTGGAAAATTTTTAAGGGACTTTGAAAAAATTTCAACTGGAATTTTAGCCATTTTTTGACGTGAAATTGTAAACATGTGGACATGGATTTTGAAAATTCTAGAGAGAATTTTAAAAGCTTCAACAGAATTTTAGCAATTTTGAGAGGGATTTGAAAAGTTTCAATGGGAATGGGAAGAATTGAGACAAAAATTGGAAAATTTTTAAGGGACTTTGAAAAAATTTCAACTGGAATTTTAGCAATTTTTTGACGTGAAATTGTAAACATGTGGACATGGATTTTGAAAATTCTAGAGAGAATTTTAAAAGCTTCAAGAGAATTTCAACAATTTGGAGAGGGATTTGAAAAGTTTCAATGGGAATGGGAAGAATTGGGGCAAAAATTGGAAAATTTTTAAGGGACTTTGAAAAAATTTCAACTGGAATTTTAGCCATTTTTTGACGTGAAATTGTAAACATGTGGACATGGATTTTGAAAATTCTAGAGAGAATTTTAAAAGCTTCAACAGAATTTCAACAATTTTGAGAGGGATTTGAAAAGTTTCAATGGGAATGGGAAGAATTGGGACAAAAATTGGAAAATTTTTCAGGGACTTTGAAAAAATTTCAACTGGAATTTTAGCCATTTTTTGATGTGAAATTGTAAACATGTGGACATGGATTTTGAAAATTCTAGAGAGAATTTTAAAAGCTTCAACAGAATTTCAACAATTTGGAGAGGGATTTGAAAAGTTTCAATGGGAATGGGAAGAATTGGGACAAAAATTGGAAAATTTTTAAGGGACTTTGAAAAAATTTCAACTGGAATTTTAGCCATTTTTTGACGTGAAATTGTAAACATGTGGACATGGATTTTGAAAATTCTAGAGAGAATTTTAAAAGCTTCAACAGAATTTCAACGATTTGGAGAGGGATTTGAAAAGTTTCAATGGGAATGGGAAGAATTGGGACAAAAATTGGAAAATTTTTAAGGGACTTTGAAAAAATTTCAACTGGAATTTTAGCCATTTTTTGACGTGAAATTGTAAACATGTGGACATGGATTTTGAAAATTCTAGAGAGAATTTTAAAAGCTTCAACAGAATTTCCACAATTTTGAGAGGGATTTGAAAAGTTTCAATGGGAATGGGAAGAATTGGGACAAAAATTGGAAAATTTTTAAGGGACTTTGAAAAAATTTCAACTGGAATTTTAGCAATTTTTTATGTGAAATTATAAACATGTGGACATGGATTTTGAAAATTCTAGAGAGAATTTTAAAAGCTTCAACAGAATTTCAACAATTTTGAGAGGGATTTGAAAAGTTTCAATGGGAATGGGAAGAATTGGGACAAAAATTGGAAAATTTTTAAGGGACTTTGAAAAAATTTCAACTGGAATTTTCCAATTTTTTGACGTGAAATTGTAAACATGTGGACATGGATTTTGAAAATTGTAGAGAGAATTTTAAAAGCTTCAAGAGAATTTCAACAATTTTGAGAGGGATTTGAAAAGTTTCAATGGGAATGGGAAGAATTGGGACAAAAATTGGAAAATTTTTAAGGGACTTTGAAAAAATTTCAACTGGAATTTTAGCCATTTTTTGGCGTGAAATTGTAAACATGTGGACATGGATTTTCAAAATTCTAGAGAGAATTTTAAAAGCTTCAACAGAATTTCAACAATTTTGAGAGGGATTTGAAAAGTTTCAATGGGAATGGGAAGAATTGGGACAAAAATTGGAAAATTTTTAAGGGACTTTGAAAAAATTTCAACTGGAATTTTAGCCATTTTTTGACGTGAAATTGTAAACATGTGGACATGGATTTTGAAAATTCTAGAGAGAATTTTAAAAGCTTCAACAGAATTTCAACAATTTTGAGAGGGATTTGAAAAGTTTCAATGGGAATGGGAAGAATTGGGACAAAAATTGGAAAATTTTTAAGGGACTTTGAAAAAATTTCAACTGGAATTTTAGCAATTTTTTATGTGAAATTATAAACATGTGGACATGGATTTTGAAAATTCTAGAGAGAATTTTAAAAGCTTCAACAGAATTTCAACAATTTTGAGAGGGATTTGAAAAGTTTCAATGGGAATGGGAAGAATTGGTACAAAAATTGGAAAATTTTTAAGGGACTTTGAAAAAATTTCAACTGGAATTTTCCAATTTTTTGACGTGAAATTGTAAACATGTGGACATGGATTTTGAAAATTCTAGAGAGAATTTTAAAAGCTTCAAGAGAATTTCAACAATTTTGAGAGGGATTTGAAAAGTTTCAATGGGAATGGGAAGAATTGGGACAAAAATTGGAAAATTTTTAAGGGACTTTGAAAAAATTTCAACTGGAATTTTAGCATTTTTTTTTACGTGAAATTGTAAACATGTGGCCATGGATTTTGAAAATTCTAGAGAGAATTTTAAAAGCTTCAACAGAATTTCAACAATTTTGAGAGGGATTTGAAAAGTTTCAATGGGAGTGGGAAGAATTGGGACAAAAATTGGAAAATTTTTAAGGGACTTTGAAAAAATTTCAACTGGAATTTTAGCCATTTTTTGACGTGAAATTGTAAACATGTGGACATAGATTTTGAAAATTCTAGGGAGAATTTTAAAAGCTTCAACAGAATTTCAACAATTTTGAGAGGGATTTGAAAAGTTTCAATGGGAATGGGAAGAATTGGGGCAAAAATTGGAAAATTTTTAAGGGACTTTGAAAAAATTGCAACTGGAATTTTAGCCATTTTTTGACGTGAAATTGTAAACATGTGGCCATGGATTTTGAAAATTCTAGAGAGAATTTTAAAAGCTTCAACAGAATTTCCACAATTTTGAGAGGGATTTGAAAAGTTTCAATGGGAATGGGAAGAATTGGGACAAAAATTGGAAAATTTTTCAGGGACTTTGAAAAAATTTCAACTGGAATTTTAGCAATTTTTTGATGTGAAATTGTAAACATGTGGACATGGATTTTGAAAATTCTAGAGAGAATTTTAAAAGCTTCAAGAGAATTTCAACAATTTTGAGAGGGATTTGAAAAGTTTCAATGGGAATGGGAAGAATTGGGACAAAAATTGGAAAATTTTTCAGGGACTTTGAAAAAATTTCAACTGGAATTTTAGCCATTTTTTGACGTGAAATTGTAAACATGTGGACATGGATTTTGAAAATTCTAGAGAGAATTTTAAAAGCTTCAAGAGAATTTCAACAATTTTGAGAGGGATTTGAAAAGTTTCAATGGGAATGGGAAGAATTGGGACAAAAATTGGAAAATTTTTAAGGGACTTTGAAAAAATTTCAACTGGAATTTTAGCCATTTTTTGACGTGAAATTGTAAACATGTGGACATGGATTTTCAAAATTCTAGAGAGAATTTTAAAAGCTTCAACAGAATTTCAACAATTTTGAGAGGGATTTGAAAAGTTTCAATGGGAATGGGAAGAATTGGGACAAAAATTGGAAAATTTTTAAGGGACTTTGAAAAAATTTCAACTGGAATTTTAGCCATTTTTTGACGTGAAATTGTAAACATGTGGACATGGATTTTGAAAATTCTAGAGAGAATTTTAAAAGCTTCAAGAGAATTTCAACAATTTTGAGAGGGATTCGAAAAGTTTCAATGGGAATGGGAAGAATTGGGACAAAAATTGGAAAATTTTTCAGGGACTTTGAAAAAATTTCAACTGGAATTTTAGCCATTTTTTGACGTGAAATTGTAAACATGTGGACATGGATTTTGAAAATTCTAGAGAGAATTTTAAAAGCTTCAACAGAATTTCAACAATTTTGAGAGGGATTTGAAAAGTTTCAATGGGAATGGGAAGAATTGGGGCAAAAATTGGAAAATTTTTAAGGGACTTTGAAAAAATTTCAACTGGAATTTTAGCCATTTTTTGACGTGAAATTGTAAACATGTGGACATGGATTTTGAAAATTCTAGAGAG
Source organism: Streptopelia decaocto (assembly GCF_964273445.1). Taxonomy (NCBI): domain Eukaryota; kingdom Metazoa; phylum Chordata; class Aves; order Columbiformes; family Columbidae; genus Streptopelia; species Streptopelia decaocto. The sequence goes on along the minus strand of NW_028116684.1, from coordinate 17,499 downwards.
AATTTTAAAAGCTTCAAGAGAATTTCCACAATTTTGAGAGGGATTTGAAAAGTTTCAATGGGAATGGGAAGAATTGGGACAAAAATTGGAAAATTTTTAAGGGACTTTGAAAAAATTTCAACTGGAATTTTAGCAATTTTTTATGTGAAATTATAAACATGTGGACATGGATTTTGAAAATTCTAGAGAGAATTTTAAAAGCTTCAACAGAATTTCAACAATTTTGAGAGGGATTTGAAAAGTTTCAATGGGAATGGGAAGAATTGGGACAAAAATTGGAAAATTTTTAAGGGACTTTGAAAAAATTTCAACTGGAATTTTCCAATTTTTTGACGTGAAATTGTAAACATGTGGACATGGATTTTGAAAATTCTAGAGAGAATTTTAAAAGCTTCAACAGAATTTCAACAATTTTGAGAGGGATTTGAAAAGTTTCAATGGGAATGGGAAGAATTGGGACAAAAATTGGAAAATTTTTAAGGGACTTTGAAAAAATTTCAACTGGAATTTTAGCCATTTTTTGACGTGAAATTGTAAACATGTGGACATGGATTTTGAAAATTCTAGAGAGAATTTTAAAAGCTTCAACAGAATTTCAACGATTTGGAGAGGGATTTGAAAAGTTTCAATGGGATTGGGAAGAATTGGGACAAAAATTGGAAAATTTTTAAGGGACTTTGAAAAAATTTCAACTGGAATTTTAGCCATTTTTTGACGTGAAATTGTAAACATGTGGACATGGATTTTGAAAATTCTAGAGAGAATTTTAAAAGCTTCAACAGAATTTCAACGATTTGGAGAGGGATTTGAAAAGTTTCAATGGGAATGGGAAGAATTGGGACAAAAATTGGAAAATTTTTAAGGGACTTTGAAAAAATTTCAACTGGAATTTTAGCCATTTTTTGACGTGAAATTGTAAACATGTGGACATGGATTTTGAAAATTCTAGAGAGAATTTTAAAAGCTTCAACAGAATTTTAGCAATTTTGAGAGGGATTTGAAAAGTTTCAATGGGAATGGGAAGAATTGAGACAAAAATTGGAAAATTTTTCAGGGACTTTGAAAAAATTTCAACTGGAATTTTAGCCATTTTTTGACGTGAAATTGTAAACATGTGGACATGGATTTTGAAAATTCTAGAGAGAATTTTAAAAGCTTCAAGAGAATTTCAACAATTTTGAGAGGGATTTGAAAAGTTTCAATGGGAATGGGAAGAATTGGGACAAAAATTGGAAAATTTTTAAGGGACTTTGAAAAAATTTCAACTGGAATTTTAGCAATTTTTTATGTGAAATTATAAACATGTGGACATGGATTTTGAAAATTCTAGAGAGAATTTTAAAAGCTTCAACAGAATTTCAACAATTTGGAGAGGGATTTGAAAAGTTTCAATGGGAATGGGAAGAATTGGGACAAAAATTGGAAAATTTTTCAGGGACTTTGAAAAAATTTCAACTGGAATTTTAGCCATTTTTTGACGTGAAATTGTAAACATGTGGACATGGATTTTGAAAATTCTAGAGAGAATTTTAAAAGCTTCAACAGAATTTCAACGATTTGGAGAGGGATTTGAAAAGTTTCAATGGGAATGGGAAGAATTGGGACAAAAATTGGAAAATTTTTAAGGGACTTTGAAAAAATTTCAACTGGAATTTTAGCCATTTTTTGACGTGAAATTGTAAACATGTGGACATGGATTTTGAAAATTCTAGAGAGAATTTTAAAAGCTTCAACAGAATTTTAGCAATTTTGAGAGGGATTTGAAAAGTTTCAATGGGAATGGGAAGAATTGAGACAAAAATTGGAAAATTTTTAAGGGACTTTGAAAAAATTTCAACTGGAATTTTAGCAATTTTTTGACGTGAAATTGTAAACATGTGGACATGGATTTTGAAAATTCTAGAGAGAATTTTAAAAGCTTCAAGAGAATTTCAACAATTTGGAGAGGGATTTGAAAAGTTTCAATGGGAATGGGAAGAATTGGGGCAAAAATTGGAAAATTTTTAAGGGACTTTGAAAAAATTTCAACTGGAATTTTAGCCATTTTTTGACGTGAAATTGTAAACATGTGGACATGGATTTTGAAAATTCTAGAGAGAATTTTAAAAGCTTCAACAGAATTTCAACAATTTTGAGAGGGATTTGAAAAGTTTCAATGGGAATGGGAAGAATTGGGACAAAAATTGGAAAATTTTTCAGGGACTTTGAAAAAATTTCAACTGGAATTTTAGCCATTTTTTGATGTGAAATTGTAAACATGTGGACATGGATTTTGAAAATTCTAGAGAGAATTTTAAAAGCTTCAACAGAATTTCAACAATTTGGAGAGGGATTTGAAAAGTTTCAATGGGAATGGGAAGAATTGGGACAAAAATTGGAAAATTTTTAAGGGACTTTGAAAAAATTTCAACTGGAATTTTAGCCATTTTTTGACGTGAAATTGTAAACATGTGGACATGGATTTTGAAAATTCTAGAGAGAATTTTAAAAGCTTCAACAGAATTTCAACGATTTGGAGAGGGATTTGAAAAGTTTCAATGGGAATGGGAAGAATTGGGACAAAAATTGGAAAATTTTTAAGGGACTTTGAAAAAATTTCAACTGGAATTTTAGCCATTTTTTGACGTGAAATTGTAAACATGTGGACATAGATTTTGAAAATTCTAGGGAGAATTTTAAAAGCTTCAACAGAATTTCAACAATTTTGAGAGGGATTTGAAAAGTTTCAATGGGAATGGGAAGAATTGGGGCAAAAATTGGAAAATTTTTAAGGGACTTTGAAAAAATTGCAACTGGAATTTTAGCCATTTTTTGACGTGAAATTGTAAACATGTGGCCATGGATTTTGAAAATTCTAGAGAGAATTTTAAAAGCTTCAACAGAATTTCCACAATTTTGAGAGGGATTTGAAAAGTTTCAATGGGAATGGGAAGAATTGGGACAAAAATTGGAAAATTTTTCAGGGACTTTGAAAAAATTTCAACTGGAATTTTAGCAATTTTTTGATGTGAAATTGTAAACATGTGGACATGGATTTTGAAAATTCTAGAGAGAATTTTAAAAGCTTCAAGAGAATTTCAACAATTTTGAGAGGGATTTGAAAAGTTTCAATGGGAATGGGAAGAATTGGGACAAAAATTGGAAAATTTTTCAGGGACTTTGAAAAAATTTCAACTGGAATTTTAGCCATTTTTTGACGTGAAATTGTAAACATGTGGACATGGATTTTGAAAATTCTAGAGAGAATTTTAAAAGCTTCAAGAGAATTTCAACAATTTGGAGAGGGATTTGAAAAGTTTCAATGGGAATGGGAAGAATTGGGACAAAAATTGGAAAATTTTTCAGGGACTTTGACAAAATTTCAACTGGAATTTTAGCCATTTTTTGACGTGAAATTGTAAACATGTGGACATGGATTTTCAAAATTCTAGAGAGAATTTTAAAAGCTTCAACAGAATTTCAACAATTTTGAGAGGGATTTGAAAAGTTTCAATGGGAATGGGAAGAATTGGGACAAAAATTGGAAAATTTTTAAGGGACTTTGAAAAAATTTCAACTGGAATTTTAGCCATTTTTTGACGTGAAATTGTAAACATGTGGACATGGATTTTGAAAATTCTAGAGAGAATTTTAAAAGCTTCAAGAGAATTTCAACAATTTTGAGAGGGATTCGAAAAGTTTCAATGGGAATGGGAAGAATTGGGACAAAAATTGGAAAATTTTTCAGGGACTTTGAAAAAATTTCAACTGGAATTTTAGCCATTTTTTGACGTGAAATTGTAAACATGTGGACATGGATTTTGAAAATTCTAGAGAGAATTTTAAAAGCTTCAACAGAATTTCAACAATTTGGAGAGGGATTTGAAAAGTTTCAATGGGAATGGGAAGAATTGGGGCAAAAATTGGAAAATTTTTAAGGGACTTTGAAAAAATTTCAACTGGAATTTTAGCCATTTTTTGACGTGAAATTGTAAACATGTGGACATGGATTTTGAAAATTCTAGAGAGAATTTTAAAAGCTTCAAGAGAATTTCCACAATTTTGAGAGGGATTTGAAAAGTTTCAATGGGAATGGGAAGAATTGGGACAAAAATTGGAAAATTTTTAAGGGACTTTGAAAAAATTTCAACTGGAATTTTAGCAATTTTTTATGTGAAATTATAAACATGTGGACATGGATTTTGAAAATTCTAGAGAGAATTTTAAAAGCTTCAACAGAATTTCAACAATTTTGAGAGGGATTTGAAAAGTTTCAATGGGAATGGGAAGAATTGGGACAAAAATTGGAAAATTTTTAAGGGACTTTGAAAAAATTTCAACTGGAATTTTCCAATTTTTTGACGTGAAATTGTAAACATGTGGACATGGATTTTGAAAATTCTAGAGAGAATTTTAAAAGCTTCAAGAGAATTTCAACAATTTTGAGAGGGATTTGAAAAGTTTCAATGGGAATGGGAAGAATTGGGGCAAAAATTGGAAAATTTTTAAGGGACTTTGAAAAAATTTCAACTGGAATTTTAGCCATTTTTTGACGTGAAATTGTAAACATGTGGACATGGATTTTGAAAATTCTAGAGAGAATTTTAAAAGCTTCAACAGAATTTCAACGATTTGGAGAGGGATTTGAAAAGTTTCAATGGGATTGGGAAGAATTGGGACAAAAATTGGAAAATTTTTAAGGGACTTTGAAAAAATTTCAACTGGAATTTTAGCCATTTTTTGACGTGAAATTGTAAACATGTGGACATGGATTTTGAAAATTCTAGAGAGAATTTTAAAAGCTTCAACAGAATTTCAACGATTTGGAGAGGGATTTGAAAAGTTTCAATGGGAATGGGAAGAATTGGGACAAAAATTGGAAAATTTTTAAGGGACTTTGAAAAAATTTCAACTGGAATTTTAGCCATTTTTTGACGTGAAATTGTAAACATGTGGACATGGATTTTGAAAATTCTAGAGAGAATTTTAAAAGCTTCAACAGAATTTTAGCAATTTTGAGAGGGATTTGAAAAGTTTCAATGGGAATGGGAAGAATTGAGACAAAAATTGGAAAATTTTTCAGGGACTTTGAAAAAATTTCAACTGGAATTTTAGCAATTTTTTGACGTGAAATTGTAAACATGTGGACATGGATTTTCAAAATTCTAGAGAGAATTTTAAAAGCTTCAAGAGAATTTCAACAATTTTGAGAGGGATTTGAAAAGTTTCAATGGGAATGGGAAGAATTGGGACAAAAATTGGAAAATTTTTAAGGGACTTTGAAAAAATTTCAACTGGAATTTTAGCAATTTTTTATGTGAAATTATAAACATGTGGACATGGATTTTGAAAATTCTAGAGAGAATTTTAAAAGCTTCAACAGAATTTCAACAATTTTGAGAGGGATTTGAAAAGTTTCAATGGGAATGGGAAGAATTGGGACAAAAATTGGAAAATTTTTCAGGGACTTTGAAAAAATTTCAACTGGAATTTTAGCCATTTTTTGATGTGAAATTGTAAACATGTGGACATGGATTTTGAAAATTCTAGAGAGAATTTTAAAAGCTTCAACAGAATTTCAACGATTTGGAGAGGGATTTGAAAAGTTTCAATGGGAATGGGAAGAATTGGGACAAAAATTGGAAAATTTTTAAGGGACTTTGAAAAAATTTCAACTGGAATTTTAGCCATTTTTTGACGTGAAATTGTAAACATGTGGACATGGATTTTGAAAATTCTAGAGAGAATTTTAAAAGCTTCAACAGAATTTTAGCAATTTTGAGAGGGATTTGAAAAGTTTCAATGGGAATGGGAAGAATTGAGACAAAAATTGGAAAATTTTTAAGGGACTTTGAAAAAATTTCAACTGGAATTTTAGCAATTTTTTGACGTGAAATTGTAAACATGTGGACATGGATTTTGAAAATTCTAGAGAGAATTTTAAAAGCTTCAACAGAATTTCAACAATTTTGAGAGGGATTTGAAAAGTTTCAATGGGAATGGGAAGAATTGGGGCAAAAATTGGAAAATTTTTAAGGGACTTTGAAAAAATTTCAACTGGAATTTTAGCCATTTTTTGACGTGAAATTGTAAACATGTGGACATGGATTTTGAAAATTCTAGAGAGAATTTTAAAAGCTTCAAGAGAATTTCAACAATTTTGAGAGGGATTTGAAAAGTTTCAATGGGAATGGGAAGAATTGGGACAAAAATTGGAAAATTTTTCAGGGACTTTGAAAAAATTTCAACTGGAATTTTAGCCATTTTTTGATGTGAAATTGTAAACATGTGGACATGGATTTTGAAAATTCTAGAGAGAATTTTAAAAGCTTCAACAGAATTTCAACAATTTGGAGAGGGATTTGAAAAGTTTCAATGGGAATGGGAAGAATTGGGACAAAAATTGGAAAATTTTTAAGGGACTTTGAAAAAATTTCAACTGGAATTTTAGCCATTTTTTGACGTGAAATTGTAAACATGTGGACATGGATTTTGAAAATTCTAGAGAGAATTTTAAAAGCTTCAACAGAATTTCAACGATTTGGAGAGGGATTTGAAAAGTTTCAATGGGAATGGGAAGAATTGGGACAAAAATTGGAAAATTTTTCAGGGACTTTGAAAAAATTTCAACTGGAATTTTAGCCATTTTTTGACGTGAAATTGTAAACATGTGGACATGGATTTTGAAAATTCTAGAGAGAATTTTAAAAGCTTCAACAGAATTTTAGCAATTTTGAGAGGGATTTGAAAAGTTTCAATGGGAATGGGAAGAATTGAGACAAAAATTGGAAAATTTTTCAGGGACTTTGAAAAAATTTCAACTGGAATTTTAGCAATTTTTTGACGTGAAATTGTAAACATGTGGACATGGATTTTGAAAATTCTAGAGAGAATTTTAAAAGCTTCAAGACAATTTCAACAATTTTGAGAGGGATTTGAAAAGTTTCAATGGGAATGGGAAGAATTGGGACAAAAATTGGAAAATTTTTAAGGGACTTTGAAAAAATTTCAACTGGAATTTTAGCCATTTTTTGACGTGAAATTGTAAACATGTGGACATGGACTTTGAAAATTCTAGAGAGAATTTTAAAAGCTTCAAGAGAATTTCCACAATTTTGAGAGGGATTTGAAAAGTTTCAATGGGAATGGGAAGAATTGGGACAAAAATTGGAAAATTTTTAAGGGACTTTGAAAAAATTTCAACTGGAATTTTAGTAATTTTGACGTGAAATTGTAAAAATGTTGAAGTGGATTTTGAAAATTCTAGAGAGAATTTTAAAAGCTTCAACAGAATTTTCAACAATTTTGAGAGGGATTTGAAAAGTTTCAATGGGAATGGGAAGAATTGGGACAAAAATTGGAAAATTTTTCAGGGACTTTGACAAAATTTCAACTGGAATTTTTAGCCATTTTTTGACGTGAAATTGTAAACATGTGGACATGGATTTTGAAAATTCTAGAGAGAATTTTAAAAGCTTCAAGAGAATTTCAACAATTTTGAGAGGGATTTGAAAAGTTTCAATGGGAATGGGAAGAATTGGGACAAAAATTGGAAAATTTTTCAGGGACTTTGAAAAAATTTCAACTGGAATTTTAGCAATTTTTTATGTGAAATTATAAACATGTGGACATGGATTTTGAAAATTCTAGAGAGAATTTTAAAAGCTTCAACAGAATTTCAACAATTTTGAGAGGGATTTGAAAAGTTTCAATGGGAATGGGAAGAATTGGGACAAAAATTGGAAAATTTTTAAGGGACTTTGAAAAAATTTCAACTGGAATTTTCCAATTTTTGACGTGAAATTGTAAACATGTGGACATGGATTTTGAAAATTCTAGAGAGAATTTTAAAAGCTTCAAGAGAATTTCAACAATTTTGAGAGGGATTTGAAAAGTTTCAATGGGAATGGGAAGAATTGGGACTAAAATTGGAAAATTTTAAGGGACTTTGAAAAAATTTCAACTGGAATTTTAGCCATTTTTTGACGTGAAATTGTAAACATGTGGACATGGATTTTGAAAATTCTAGAGAGAATTTTAAAAGCTTCAACAGAATTTCAACAATTTTGAGAGGGATTTGAAAAGTTTCAATGGGAATGGGAAGAATTGGGACAAAAATTGGAAAATTTTTCAGGGACTTTGAAAAAATTTCAACTGGAATTTTAGCCATTTTTTGGCGTGAAATTGTAAACATGTGGACATGGATTTTGAAAATTCTAGAGAGAATTTTAAAAGCTTCAACAGAATTTCAACAATTTTGAGAGGGATTTGAAAAGTTTCAATGGGAATGGGAAGAATTGGGACAAAAATTGGAAAATTTTTAAGGGACTTTGAAAAAAATTTCAACTGGAATTTTAGCCATTTTTTGACGTGAAATTGTAAACATGTGGACATGGATTTTGAAAATTCTAGAGAGAATTTTAAAAGCTTCAACAGAATTTCCACAATTTTGAGAGGGATTTGAAAAGTTTCAATGGGAATGGGAAGAATTGGGACAAAAATTGGAAAATTTTTAAGGGACTTTGAAAAAATTTCAACTGGAATTTTAGCAATTTTTTATGTGAAATTATAAACATGTGGACATGGATTTTGAAAATTCTAGAGAGAATTTTAAAAGCTTCAACAGAATTTTCAACGATTTTGAGAGGGATTTGAAAAGTTTCAATGGGAATGGGAAGAATTGGGACAAAAATTGGAAAATTTTTAAGGGACTTTGAAAAAATTTCAACTGGAATTTTCCAATTTTTTGACGTGAAATTGTAAACATGTGGACATGGATTTTGAAAATTCTAGAGAGAATTTTAAAAGCTTCAAGAGAATTTCAACAATTTTGAGAGGGATTTGAAAAGTTTCAATGGGAATGGGAAAGAATTGGGACAAAAATTGGAAAATTTTTAAGGGACTTTGAAAAAATTTCAACTGGAATTTTAGCAATTTTTTGGCGTGAAATTGTAAACATGTGGACATGGATTTTTGAAAATTCTAGAGAGAATTTTAAAAAGCTTCAACAGAATTTCAACAATTTTGAGAGGGATTTGAAAAATTTCAATGGGAATGGGAAGATTGGGACAAAAATTGGAAAATTTTTAAGGGACTTTGAAAAAATTTCAACTGGAATTTTAGCCATTTTTTGACGTGAAATTGTAAACATGTGGACATGGATTTTGAAAATTCTAGAGAGAATTTTAAAAGCTTCAACAGAATTTCAACAATTTTGAGAGGGATTTGAAAAGTTTCAATGGGAATGGGAAGAATTGGACAAAAATTGGAAAATTTTTCAGGGACTTTGAAAAAATTTCAACTGGAATTTTAGCCATTTTTTGACGTGAAATTGTAAACATGTGGACATGGATTTTGAAAATTCTAGAGAGAATTTTAAAAGCTTCAATAGAATTTCAACAATTTGGAGAGGGATTTGAAAAGTTTCAATGGGAATGGGAAGAATTGGGGCAAAAATTGGAAAATTTTAAGGACTTTGAAAAAATTTCAACTGGAATTTTAGCCATTTTTTGACGTGAAATTGTAAACATGTGGACATGGATTTTGAAAATTCTAGAGAGAATTTAAAAGCTTCAAGAGAATTTCAACAATTTTGAGAGGGATTTGAAAAGTTTCAATGGGAATGGGAAGAATTGGGACAAAAATTGGAAAATTTTTAAGGGACTTTGAAAAATTTCAACTGGAATTTTAGCAATTTTTTATGTGAAATTATAAACATGTGGACATGGATTTTGAAAATTCTAGAGAGAATTTTAAAAGCTTCAAGAGAATTTCAACAATTTTGAGAGGGATTTGAAAAGTTTCAATGGGAATGGGAAGAATTGGTACAAAAATTGGAAATTTTTAAGGGACTTTGAAAAAATTTCAACTGGAATTTTCCAATTTTTTGACGTGAAATTGTAAACATGTGGACATGGATTTTGAAAATTCTAGAGAGAATTTTAAAAGCTTCAAGAGAATTTCCACAATTTTGAGAGGGATTTGAAAAGTTTCAATGGGAATGGGAAGAATTGGGACAAAAATTGGAAAATTTTTTAAGGGACTTTGAAAAAATTTCAACTGGAATTTTAGCATTTTTTTTTACGTGAAATTGTAAACATGTGGCCATGGATTTTGAAATTCTAGAGAGAATTTTAAAAGCTTCAACAGAATTTCAACAATTTTGAGAGGGATTTGAAAAGTTTCAATGGGAATGGGAAGAATTGGGACAAAAATTGGAAAATTTTTAAGGGACTTTGAAAAAATTTCAACTGGAATTTTAGCAATTTTTTGATGTGAAATTGTAAACATGTGGCCATGGATTTTGAAAATTCTAGAGAGAATTTTAAAAGCTTCAACAGAATTTCAACAATTTTGAGAGGGATTTGAAAAGTTTCAATGGGAATGGGAAGAATTGGGACAAAAATTGGAAAATTTTTAAGGGACTTTGAAAAAATTTCAACTGGAAATTTTAGCCATTTTTTGACGTGAAATTGTAAACATGTGGACATGGATTTTGAAAATTCTAGAGAGAATTTTAAAAGCTTCAAGAGAATTTCAACAATTTTGAGAGGGATTTGAAAAGTTTCAATGGGAATGGGAAGAATTGGGACAAAAATTGGAAAATTTTTAAGGGACTTTGAAAAAATTTCAACTGGAATTTTAGCAATTTTGACGTGAAATTGTAAAACATGTGGACATGGATTTTCAAAATTCTAGAGAGAATTTTAAAAGCTTCAACAGAATTTCAACAATTTTGAGAGGGATTTGAAAAGTTTCAATGGGAATGGGAAGAATTGGGACAAAAATTGGAAAATTTTTCAGGGACTTTGACAAAATTTCAACTGGAATTTTAGCCATTTTTTGACGTGAAATTGTAAACATGTGGCCATGGATTTTGAAAATTCTAGAGAGAATTTTAAAAGCTTCAAGAGAATTTCAACAATTTTGAGAGGGATTTGAAAAGTTTCAATGGGAATGGGAAGAATTGGGACAAAAATTGGAAAATTTTTAAGGGACTTTGAAAAAATTTCAACTGGAATTTTAGCAATTTTTTATGTGAAATTATAAACATGTGGACATGGATTTTGAAAATTCTAGAGAGAATTTTAAAAGCTTCAACAGAATTTCAACAATTTTGAGAGGGATTTGAAAAGTTTCAATGGGAATGGGAAGAATTGGGACAAAAATTGGAAATTTTTCAGGACTTTGAAAAAATTTCAACTGGAATTTTCCAATTTTTTGACGTGAAATTGTAAACATGTGGACATGGATTTTGAAAATTCTAGAGAGAATTTTAAAAGCTTCAAGAGAATTTCAACAATTTTGAGAGGGATTTGAAAAGTTTCAATGGGAATGGGAAGAATTGGGACAAAAATTGGAAAATTTTTAAGGGACTTTGAAAAAATTTCAACTGGAATTTTAGCCATTATTTGGCGTGAAATTGTAAACATGTGGACATGGATTTTCAAAATTCTAGAGAGAATTTTAAAAGCTTCAACAGAATTTCAACAATTTTGAGAGGGATTTGAAAAGTTTCAATGGGAATGGGAAGAATTGGGACAAAAATTGGAAAATTTTTAAGGGACTTTGAAAAAATTTCAACTGGAATTTTAGCCATTTTTTGACGTGAAATTGTAAACATGTGGCCATGGATTTTGAAAATTCTAGAGAGAATTTTAAAAGCTTCAACAGAATTTCAACAATTTGGAGAGGGATTTGAAAAGTTTCAATGGGAATGGGAAGAATTGGGACAAAAATTGGAAAATTTTTCAGGGACTTTGAAAAAATTTCAACTGGAATTTTAGCCATTTTTTGACGTGAAATTGTAAACATGTGGACATAGATTTTGAAAATTCTAGGGAGAATTTTAAAAGCTTCAACAGAATTTCAACAATTTTGAGAGGGATTTGAAAAGTTTCAATGGGAACGGGAAGAATTGGGACAAAAATTGGAAATTTTTAAGGGACTTTGAAAAAATTTCAACTGGAATTTTAGCCATTTTTTGACGTGAAATTGTAAACATGTGGGCCATGGATTTTGAAAATTCTAGAGAGAATTTTAAAAGCTTCAACAGAATTTCAACAATTTTGAGAGGGATTTGAAAAGTTTCAATGGGAATGGGAAGAATTGGGACAAAAATTGGAAAATTTTTAAGGGACTTTGACAAAATTTCAACTGGAATTTTAGCAATTTTTTGATGTGAAATTGTAAACATGTGGACATGGATTTTGAAAATTCTAGAGAGAATTTTAAAAGCTTCAACAGAATTTCAACAATTTGGAGAGGGATTTGAAAAGTTTCAATGGGAATGGGAAGAATTGGGACAAAAATTGGAAAATTTTTAAGGGACTTTGAAAAAATTTCAACTGGAATTTTAGCCATTTTTTGACGTGAAATTGTAAACATGTGGACATGGATTTTGAAAATTCTAGAGAGAATTTTAAAAGCTTCAACAGAATTTCAACGATTTGGAGAGGGATTTGAAAAGTTTCAATGGGAATGGGAAGATTGGGACAAAAATTGGAAAATTTTTCAGGGACTTTGACAAAATTTCAACTGGAATTTTAGCCATTTTTTGACGTGAAATTGTAAACATGTGGACATGGATTTTGAAAATTCTAGAGAGAATTTTAAAAGCTTCAACAGAATTTTAGCAATTTTGAGAGGGATTTGAAAAGTTTCAATGGGAATGGGAAGAATTGAGACAAAAATTGGAAAATTTTTCAGGGACTTTGAAAAAATTTCAACTGGAATTTTAGCAATTTTTTGACGTGAAATTGTAAACATGTGGACATGGATTTTGAAAATTCTAGAGAGAATTTTAAAAGCTTCAAGAGAATTTCAACAATTTTGAGAGGGATTTGAAAAGTTTCAATGGGAATGGGAAGAATTGGGACAAAAATTGGAAAATTTTTAAGGGACTTTGAAAAAATTTCAACTGGAATTTTAGCAATTTTTTATGTGAAATTATAAACATGTGGACATGGATTTTGAAAATTCTAGAGAGAATTTTAAAAGCTTCAACAGAATTTCAACAATTTGGAGAGGGATTTGAAAAGTTTCAATGGGAATGGGAAGAATTGGGACAAAAATTGGAAAATTTTAAGGGACTTTGAAAAAATTTCAACTGGAATTTTAGCCATTTTTTGACGTGAAATTGTAAACATGTGGACATGGATTTTGAAAATTCTAGAGAGAATTTTAAAAGCTTCAACAGAATTTCAACGATTTGGAGAGGGATTTTGAAAAGTTTCAATGGGAATGGGAAGAATTGGGACAAAAATTGGAAAATTTTTAAGGGACTTTGAAAAAATTTCAACTGGAATTTTAGCCATTTTTTGACGTGAAATTGTAAACATGTGGACATGGATTTTGAAAATTCTAGAGAGAATTTTAAAAGCTTCAACAGAATTTTAGCAATTTTGAGAGGGATTTGAAAAGTTTCAATGGGAATGGGAAGAATTGAGACAAAAATTGGAAAATTTTTCAGGGACTTTGAAAAAATTTCAACTGGAATTTTAGCAATTTTTTGACGTGAAATTGTAAACATGTGGACATGGATTTTGAAAATTCTAGAGAGAATTTTAAAAGCTTCAACAGAATTTCAACGATTTGGAAAGGGATTTGAAAAGTTTCAATGGGAATGGGAGGAATTGGGACAAAAATTGGAAAATTTTTAAGGGACTTTGAAAAAATTTCAACTGGAATTTTAGCCATTTTTTGGCGTGAAATTGTAAACATGTGGACATGGATTTTGAAAATTCTAGAGAGAATTTTAAAAGCTTCAACAGAATTTCAACAATTTTGAGAGGGATTTGAAAAATTTCAATGGGAATGGGAAGAATTGGGACAAAAATTGGGAAAATTTTTAAGGGACTTTGAAAAAATTTCAACTGGAATTTTAGCCATTTTTTGACGTGAAATTGTAAACATGTGGACATGGATTTTGAAAATTCTAGAGAGAATTTTAAAAGCTTCAACAGAATTTCAACAATTTTGAGAGGGATTCGAAAAGTTTCAATGGGAATGGGAAGAATTGGGACAAAAATTGGAAAATTTTTAAGGGACTTTGAAAAAATTTCAACTGGAATTTTAGCCATTTTTTGACGTGAAATTGTAAACATGTGGACATGGATTTTGAAAATTCTAGAGAGAATTTTAAAAGCTTCAACAGAATTTCAACAATTTGGAGAGGGATTTTGAAAAGTTTCAATGGGAATGGGAAGAATTGGGACAAAAATTGGAAAATTTTTAAGGGACTTTGAAAAAATTTCAACTGGAATTTTAGCCATTTTTTGACGTGAAATTGTAAACATGTGGACATGGATTTTGAAAATTCTAGAGAGAATTTTAAAAGCTTCAATAGAATTTCAACAATTTGGAGAGGGATTTGAAAAGTTTCAATGGGAATGGGAAGAATTGGGGCAAAAATTGGAAAATTTTTAAGGGACTTTGAAAAAAATTTCAACTGGAATTTTAGCCATTTTTTGACGTGAAATTGTAACATGTGGACATGGATTTTGAAAATTCTAGAGAGAATTTTAAAAAGCTTCAAGAGAATTTCAACAATTTTGAGAGGGATTTGAAAAGTTTCAATGGGAATGGGAAGAATTGGGACAAAAATTGGAAAATTTTTAAGGGACTTTGAAAAATTTCAACTGGAATTTTAGCAATTTTGACGTGAAATTGTAAACATGTGGACATGGATTTTCAAAATTCTAGAGAGAATTTTTAAAAGCTTCAAACAGAATTTCAACAATTTTGAGAGGGATTTGAAAAGTTTCAATGGGAATGGGAAGAATTGGGACAAAAATTGGAAAATTTTTCAGGGACTTTGACAAAATTTCAACTGGAATTTTAGCCATTTTTTGACGTGAAACTGTAAACATGTGGCCATGGATTTTGAAAATTCTAGAGAGAATTTTAAAAGCTTCAAGAGAATTTCAACAATTTTGAGAGGGATTTGAAAAGTTTCAATGGGAATGGGAAGAATTGGGACAAAAATTGGAAAATTTTTAAGGGACTTTGAAAAAATTTCAACTGGAATTTTAGCAATTTTTTATGTGAAATTATAAACATGTGGACATGGATTTTGAAAATTCTAGAGAGAATTTAAAAGCTTCAACAGAATTTCAACAATTTTGAGAGGGATTTGAAAAGTTTCAATGGGAATGGGAAGAATTGGGACAAAAATTGGAAATTTTTCAGGGACTTTGAAAAAATTTCAACTGGAATTTTCCAATTTTTTGACGTGAAATTGTAAAAATGTTGAAGTGGATTTTGAAAATTCTAGAGAGAATTTTAAAAGCTTCAAGAGAATTTCAACAATTTTGAGAGGGATTTGAAAAGTTTCAATGGGAATGGGAAGAATTGGGACAAAATTGGAAAATTTTTAAGGGACTTTGAAAAAATTTCAACTGGAATTTTAGCCATTATTTGGCGTGAAATTGTAAACATGTGGACATGGGATTTTCAAAATTCTAGAGAGAATTTTAAAAGCTTCAACAGAATTTCAACAATTTTGAGAGGGATTTGAAAAGTTTTCAATGGGAATGGGAAGAATTGGGACAAAAATTGGAAAATTTTTAAGGGACTTTGAAAAAATTTCAACTGGAATTTTAGCCATTTTTTGACGTGAAATTGTAAACATGTGGACATGAATTTTGAAAATTCTAGAGAGAATTTTAAAAAGCTTCAAGAGAATTTCAACAATTTTGAGAGGGATTCGAAAAGTTTCAATGGGAATGGGAAGAATTGGGACAAAAATTGGAAAATTTTTAAGGGACTTTGAAAAAAATTTCAACTGGAATTTTAGCCATTTTTGACGTGAAATTGTAAACATGTGGACATGGATTTTGAAAATTCTAGAGAGAATTTTAAAAGCTTCAACAGAATTTCAACAATTTGGAGAGGGATTTGAAAGTTTCAATGGGAATGGGAAGAATTGAGACAAAAATTGGAAAATTTTTCAGGGACTTTGAAAAAATTTCAACTGGAATTTTAGCAATTTTTTGACGTGAAATTGTAAACATGTGGACATGGATTTTGAAAATTCTAGAGAGAATTTTAAAAGCTTCAAGAGAATTTCAACAATTTGGAGAGGGATTTGAAAAGTTTCAATGGGAATGGGAAGAATTGGGGCAAAAATTGGAAAATTTTTAAGGGACTTTGAAAAAATTTCAACTGGAATTTTAGCCATTTTTTGACGTGAAATTGTAAACATGTGGCCATGGATTTTGAAAATTCTAGAGAGAATTTTAAAAGCTTCAAGAGAATTTCAACAATTTGGAGAGGGATTTGAAAAGTTTCAATGGGAATGGGAAGAATTGGGACAAAAATTGGAAAATTTTTCAGGGACTTTGAAAAAATTTCAACTGGAATTTTAGCAATTTTTTGATGTGAAATTGTAAACATGTGGACATGGATTTTGAAAATTCTAGAGAGAATTTTAAAAGCTTCAACAGAATTTCAACAATTTGGAGAGGGATTTGAAAAGTTTCAATGGGAATGGGAAGAATTGGGACAAAAATTGGAAAATTTTTAAGGGACTTTGAAAAAATTTCAACTGGAATTTTAGCCATTTTTGACGTGAAATTGTAAACATGTGGACATGGATTTTGAAAATTCTAGAGAGAATTTTAAAAGCTTCAACAGAATTTCAACGATTTGGAAAGGGATTTGAAAAGTTTCAATGGGAATGGGAGGAATTGGGACAAAAATTGGAAAATTTTTAAGGGACTTTGAAAAAATTTCAACTGGAATTTTAGCCATTTTTTGGCGTGAAATTGTAAACATGTGGACATGGATTTTGAAAATTCTAGAGAGAATTTTAAAAGCTTCAACAGAATTTCAACAATTTTGAGAGGGATTTGAAAAATTTCAATGGGAATGGGAAGAATTGGGACAAAAATTGGAAAATTTTTAAGGGACTTTGAAAAAATTTCAACTGGAATTTTAGCCATTTTTTGACGTGAAATTGTAAACATGTGGACATGGATTTTGAAAATTCTAGAGAGAATTTTAAAAAGCTTCAACAGAATTTCAACAATTTTGAGAGGGATTCGAAAAGTTTCAATGGGAATGGGAAGAATTGGGACAAAAATTGGAAAAATTTTTCAGGGACTTTGAAAAAATTTCAACTGGAATTTTAGCCATTTTTTGACGTGAAATTGTAAACATGTGGACATGGATTTTGAAAATTCTAGAGAGAATTTTAAAAGCTTCAACAGAATTTCAACAATTTGGAGAGGGATTTGAAAAGTTTCAATGGGAATGGGAAGAATTGGGACAAAAATTGGAAAATTTTTAAGGGACTTTGAAAAAATTTCAACTGGAATTTTAGCCATTTTTTGACGTGAATTGTAAACATGTGGACATGGATTTTGAAAATTCTAGAGAGAATTTTAAAAGCTTCAATAGAATTTCAACAATTTGGAGAGGGATTTGAAAAGTTTCAATGGGAATGGGAAGAATTGGGGCAAAAATTGGAAAATTTTTAAGGGACTTTGAAAAAATTTCAACTGGAATTTTAGCCATTTT
>NW_028116685.1:0-39819 GCF_964273445.1 Streptopelia decaocto | reverse complement strand
ATGTGGACATGGATTTTGAAAATTCTAGAGAGAATTTTAAAAGCTTCAACAGAATTTCAACAATTCTGAGAGGGATTTGAAAAGTTTTAATGGGAATGGGAGGAATTGGGACAAAAATTGGAAAATTTTTAAGGGACTTTGAAAAAAATTTCAACTGGAATTTTAGCCATTTTTTGACGTGAAATTGTAAACATGTGGACATGGATTTTGAAAATTCTAGAGAGAATTTTAAAAGCTTCAACAGAATTTCAACAATTTTGAGAGGGATTTGAAAAGTTTCAATGGGAATGGGAAGAATTGGGACAAAAATTGGAAAATTTTTAAGGGACTTTGAAAAAATTTCAACTGGAATTTTAGCCATTTTTTGACGTGAAATTGTAAACATGTGGCCATGGATTTTGAAAATTCTAGAGAGAATTTTAAAAGCTTCAACAGAATTTCAACAATTCTGAGAGGGATTTGAAAAGTTTCAATGGGAATGGGAAGAATTGGGACAAAAATTGGAAAATTTTTAAGGGACTTTGAAAAAGTTTCAACTGGAATTTTAGCCATTTTTTGACGTGAAATTGTAAACATGTGGACATGGATTTTGAAAATTCTAGAGAGAATTTTAAAAGCTTCAACAGAATTTCAACAATGTTGAGAGGGATTTGAAAAGTTTCAATGGGAATGGGAAGAATTGGGACAAAAATTGGAAAATTTTTAAGGGACTTTGAAAAAGTTTCAACTGGAATTTTAGCCATTTTTTGACGTGAAATTGTAAACATGTGGACATGGATTTTGAAAATTCTAGAGAGAATTTTAAAAGCTTCAACAGAATTTCAACAATTCTGAGAGGGATTTGAAAAGTTTTAATGGGAATGGGAAGAATTGGGACAAAAATTGGAAAATTTTTAAGGGACTTTGAAAAAATTTCAACTGGAATTTTAGCCATTTTTTGACGTGAAATTGTAAACATGTGGACATGGATTTTGAAAATTCTAGAGAGAATTTTAAAAGCTTCAACAGAATTTCAACAATTTTGAGAGGGATTTGAAAAGTTTCAATGGGAATGGGAAGAATTGGGACAAAAATTGGAAAATTTTTAAGGGACTTTGAAAAAATTTCAACTGGAATTTTAGCCATTTTTTGACGTGAAATTGTAAACATGTGGCCATGGATTTTGAAAATTCTAGAGAGAATTTTAAAAGCTTCAACAGAATTTCAACAATTCTGAGAGGGATTTGAAAAGTTTCAATGGGAATGGGAAGAATTGGGACAAAAATTGGAAAATTTTTAAGGGACTTTGAAAAAATTTTCAACTGGAATTTTAGCAATTTTTTTACGTGAAATTGTAAATATGTGGACATGGATTTTGAAAATTCTAGAGAGAATTTTAAAAGCTTCAACAGAATTTCAACAATTTTGAGAGGGATTTGAAAAGTTTCAATGGGAATGGGAAGAATTGGGACAAAAATTGGAAAATTTTGAAGGGACTTTGAAAAAATTTCAACTGGAATTTTAGCCATTTTTGACGTGAAATTGTAAACATGTGGACATGGATTTTGAAAATTCTAGAGAGAATTTTAAAAGCTTCAACAGAATTTCAACAATTTTGAGAGGGATTTGAAAAGTTTCAGTGGGAATGGGAAGAATTGGGACAAAAATTGGAAAAATTTTTAAGGGACTTTGAAAAAGTTTCAACTGGAATTTTAGCCATTTTTTGACGTGAAATTGTAAACATGTGGACATGGATTTTGAAAATTCTAGAGAGAATTTTAAAAGCTTCAACAGAATTTCAACAATTTTGAGAGGGATTTGAAAAGTTTCAATGGGAATGGGAAGAATTGGGACAAAAATTGGAAAATATTTAAGGGACTTTGAAAAAATTTCAACTGGAATTTTAGCCATTTTTTGACGTGAAATTGTAAACATGTGGACATGGATTTTGAAAATTCTAGAGAGAATTTTAAAAGCTTCAACAGAATTTCAACAATTTTGAGAGGGATTTGAAAAGTTTCAATGGGAATGGGAAGAATTGGGACAAAAATTGGAAAATTTTTAAGGGACTTTGAAAAAATTTCAACTGGAATTTTAGCCATTTTTTGACGTGAAATTGTAAACATGTGGACATGGATTTTGAAAATTCTAGAGAGAATTTTAAAAGCTTCAACAGAATTTCAACAATTCTGAGAGGGATTTGAAAAGTTTCAATGGGAATGGTAAGAATTGGGACAAAAATTGGAAAATTTTTAAGGGACTTTGAAAAAATTTCAACTGGAATTTTAGCCATTTTTTGACGTGAAATTGTAAATATGTGGACATGGATTTTGAAAAATTCTAGAGAGAATTTTAAAAGCTTCAACAGAATTTCAACAATTTTGAGAGGGATTTGAAAAGTTTCAATGGGAATGGGAAGAATTGGGACAAAAATTGGAAA
Organism: Streptopelia decaocto; assembly: GCF_964273445.1. Lineage (NCBI taxonomy): Eukaryota > Metazoa > Chordata > Aves > Columbiformes > Columbidae > Streptopelia > Streptopelia decaocto. Next base: position 37,400 of record NW_028116685.1, on the reverse strand, counting down.
ATTTTTAAGGGACTTTGAAAAAATTTCAACTGGAATTTTAGCCATTTTTTGACGTGAAATTGTAAACATGTGGACATGGATTTTGAAAATTCTAGAGAGAATTTTAAAAGCTTCAACAGAATTTCAACAATTCTGAGAGGGATTTGAAAAGTTTCAATGAGAATGGGAAGAATTGGGACAAAAATTGGAAAATTTTTAAGGGACTTTGAAAAAATTTCAACTGGAATTTTAGCCATTTTTTGACGTGAAATTGTAAACATGTGGCCATGGATTTTGAAAATTCTAGAGAGAATTCTAAAAGCTTCAACAGAATTTCAACAATTCTGAGAGGGATTTGAAAAGTTTCAATGGGAATGGGAAGAATTGGGACAAAAATTGGAAAATTTTTAAGGGACTTTGAAAAAATTTCAACTGGAATTTTAGCCATTTTTTTACGTGAAATTGTAAATATGTGGACATGGATTTTGAAAATTCTAGAGAGAATTTTAAAAGCTTCAACAGAATTTCAACAATGTTGAGAGGGATTTGAAAGAGGGATTTGAAAAGTTTCAATGGGAATGGGAAGAATTGGGACAAAAATTGGAAAATTTTTAAGGGACTTTGAAAAAGTTTCAACTGGAATTTTAGCCATTTTTTGACGTGAAATTGTAAACATGTGGACATGGATTTTGAAAATTCTAGAGAGAATTTTAAAAGCTTCAACAGAATTTCAACAATTTTGAGAGGGATTTGAAAAGTTTCAATGGGAATGGGAAGAATTGGGACAAAAATTGGAAAATTTTTAAGGGACTTTGAAAAAATTTCAACTGGAATTTTAGCCATTTTTTGACGTGAAATTGTAAACATGTGGACATGGATTTTGAAAATTCTAGAGAGAATTTTAAAAGCTTCAACAGAATTTCAACAATTTTGAGAGGGATTTGAAAAGTTTCAATGGGAATGGGAAGAATTGGGACAAAAATTGGAAAATTTTTAAGGGACTTTGAAAAAATTTCAACTGGAATTTTAGCCATTTTTTGACGTGAAATTGTAAACATGTGGACATGGATTTTGAAAATTCTAGAGAGAATTCTAAAAGCTTCAAGAGAATTTCAACAATGTTGAGAGGGATTTGAAAAGTTTCAATGGGAATGGGAAGAATTGGGACAAAAATTGGAAAATTTTTAAGGGACTTTGAAAAAATTTCAACTGGAATTTTAGCCATTTTTTGACGTGAAATTGTAAATATGTGGACATGGATTTTGAAAATTCTAGAGAGAATTTTAAAAGCTTCAACAGAATTTCAACAATTTTGAGAGGGATTTGAAAAGTTTCAATGGGAATGGGAAGAATTGGGACAAAAATTGGAAAATTTTGAAGGGACTTTGAAAAAATTTCAACTGGAATTTTAGCCATTTTTTGACGTGAAATTGTAAACATGTGGACATGGATTTTGAAAATTCTAGAGAGAATTTTAAAAGCTTCAACAGAATTTCAACAATTCTGAGAGGGATTTGAAAAATTTTAATGGGAATGGGAAGAATTGGGACAAAAATTGGAAAATTTTTAAGGGACTTTGAAAAATTTCAACTGGAATTTTAGCCATTTTTTGACGTGAAATTGTAAACATGTGGACATGGATTTTGAAAATTCTAGAGAGAATTTTAAAAGCTTCAACAGAATTTCAACAATTTTGAGAGGGATTTGAAAAGTTTCAATGAGAATGGGAAGAATTGGGACAAAAATTGGAAAATTTTTAAGGGACTTTGAAAAAATTTCAACTGGAATTTTAGCCATTTTTTGACGTGAAATTGTAAACATGTGGCCATGGATTTTGAAAATTCTAGAGAGAATTCTAAAAGCTTCAACAGAATTTCAACAATTCTGAGAGGGATTTGAAAAGTTTCAATGGGAATGGGAAGAATTGGGACAAAAATTGGAAAATTTTTAAGGGACTTTGAAAAAATTTCAACTGGAATTTTAGCCATTTTTTTACGTGAAATTGTAAATATGTGGACATGGATTTTGAAAATTCTAGAGAGAATTTTAAAAGCTTCAACAGAATTTCAACAATGTTGAGAGGGATTTGAAAAGTTTCAGTGGGAATGGGAAGAATTGGGACAAAAATTGGAAAATTTTTAAGGGACTTTGAAAAAGTTTCAACTGGAATTTTAGCCATTTTTTGACGTGAAATTGTAAACATGTGGACATGGATTTTGAAAATTCTAGAGAGAATTTTAAAAGCTTCAACAGAATTTCAACAATGTTGAGAGGGATTTGAAAAGTTTCAATGGGAATGGGAAGAATTGGGACAAAAATTGGAAAATTTTTAAGGGACTTTGAAAAAATTTCAACTGGAATTTTAGCCATTTTTTGACGTGAAATTGTAAACATGTGGACATGGATTTTGAAAATTCTAGAGAGAATTTTAAAAGCTTCAACAGAATTTCAACAATGTTGAGAGGGATTTGAAAAGTTTCAATGGGAATGGGAAGAATTGGGACAAAAATTGGAAAATTTTTAAGGGACTTTGAAAAAATTTCAACTGGAATTTTAGCCCTTTTTTGACGTGTAATTGTAAACATGTGGACATGGATTTTGAAAATTCTAGAGAGAATTTTAAAAGCTTCAACAGAATTTCAACAATTTTGAGAGGGATTTGAAAAGTTTCAATGGGAATGGGAAGAATTGGGACAAAAATTGGAAAATTTTTAAGGGACTTTGAAAAAATTTCAACTGGAATTTTAGCCATTTTTTGACGTGAAATTGTAAACATGTGGACATGGATTTTGAAAATTCTAGAGAGAATTTTAAAAGCTTCAACAGAATTTCAACAATTCTGAGAGGGATTTGAAAAGTTTCAGTGGGAATGGGAAGAATTGGGACAAAAATTGGAAAATTTTTAAGGGACTTTGAAAAAGTTTCAACTGGAATTTTAGCCATTTTTTGACGTGAAATTGTAAACATGTGGACATGGATTTTGAAAATTCTAGAAATTCTAGAGAGAATTTTAAAAGCTTCAACAGAATTTCAACAATTTTGAGAGGGATTTGAAAAGTTTCAGTGGGAATGGGAAGAATTGGGACAAAAATTGGAAAATTTTTAAGGGACTTTGAAAAAGTTTCAACTGGAATTTTAGCCATTTTTTGACGTGAAATTGTAAACATGTGGACATGGATTTTGAAAATTCTAGAGAGAATTTTAAAAGCTTCAACAGAATTTCAACAATTTTGAGAGGGATTTGAAAAGTTTCAATGGGAATGGTAAGAATTGGGACAAAAATTGGAAAATTTTTAAGGGACTTTGAAAAAATTTCAACTGGAATTTTAGCCATTTTTTGACGTGAAATTGTAAACATGTGGACATGGATTTTGAAAATTCTAGAGAGAATTTTAAAAGCTTCAACAGAATTTCAACAATGTTGAGAGGGATTTGAAAAGTTTCAATGGGAATGGTAAGAATTGGGACAAAAATTGGAAAATTTTTAAGGGACTTTGAAAAAATTTCAACTGGAATTTTAGCCATTTTTTGACGTGAAATTGTAAATATGTGGACATGGATTTTGAAAATTCTAGAGAGAATTTTAAAAGCTTCAACAGAATTTCAACAATTTTGAGAGGGATTTGAAAAGTTTCAATGGGAATGGGAAGAATTGGGACAAAAATTGGAAAATTTTGAAGGGACTTTGAAAAAATTTCAACTGGAATTTTAGCCATTTTTTGACGTGAAATTGTAAACATGTGGACATGGATTTTGAAAATTCTAGAGAGAATTTTAAAAGCTTCAACAGAATTTCAACAATTCTGAGAGGGATTTGAAAAGTTTTAATGGGAATGGGAAGAATTGGGACAAAAATTGGAAAATTTTTAAGGGACTTTGAAAAAATTTCAACTGGAATTTTAGCCATTTTTTGACGTGAAATTGTAAACATGTGGACATGGATTTTGAAAATTCTAGAGAGAATTTTAAAAGCTTCAACAGAATTTCAACAATTTTGAGAGGGATTTGAAAAGTTTCAATGGGAATGGGAAGAATTGGGACAAAAATTGGAAAATTTTTAAGGGACTTTGAAAAAATTTCAACTGGAATTTTAGCCATTTTTTGACGTGAAATTGTAAACATGTGGCCATGGATTTTGAAAATTCTAGAGAGAATTTTAAAAGCTTCAACAGAATTTCAACAATTCTGAGAGGGATTTGAAAAGTTTCAATGGGAATGGGAAGAATTGGGACAAAAATTGGAAAATTTTTAAGGGACTTTGAAAAAGTTTCAACTGGAATTTTAGCCATTTTTTGACGTGAAATTGTAAACATGTGGACATGGATTTTGAAAATTCTAGAGAGAATTTTAAAAGCTTCAACAGAATTTCAACAATTCTGAGAGGGATTTGAAAAGTTTTAATGGGAATGGGAAGAATTGGGACAAAAATTGGAAAATTTTTAAGGGACTTTGAAAAAATTTCAACTGGAATTTTAGCCATTTTTTGACGTGAAATTGTAAACATGTGGACATGGATTTTGAAAATTCTAGAGAGAATTTTAAAAGCTTCAACAGAATTTCAACAATTTTGAGAGGGATTTGAAAAGTTTCAATGGGAATGGGAAGAATTGGGACAAAAATTGGAAAATTTTTAAGGGACTTTGAAAAAATTTCAACTGGAATTTTAGCCATTTTTTGACGTGAAATTGTAAACATGTGGACATGGATTTTGAAAATTCTAGAGAGAATTTTAAAAGCTTGAACAGAATTTCAACAATTCTGAGAGGGATTTGAAAAGTTTCAATGGGAATGGGAAGAATTGGGACAAAAATTGGAAAATTTTTAAGGGACTTTGAAAAAATTTCAACTGGAATTTTAGCCATTTTTTACGTGAAATTGTAAATATGTGGACATGGATTTTGAAAATTCTAGAGAGAATTTTAAAAGCTTCAACAGAATTTCAACAATTTTGAGAGGGATTTGAAAAGTTTCAATGGGAATGGGAAGAATTGGGACAAAAATTGGAAAATTTTGAAGGGACTTTGAAAAAATTTCAACTGGAATTTTAGCCATTTTTTGACGTGAAATTGTAAACATGTGGACATGGATTTGAAAATTCTAGAGAGAATTTTAAAAGCTTCAACAGAATTTCAACAATTTTGAGAGGGATTTGAAAAGTTTCAATGGGAATGGGAAGAATTGGGACAAAAATTGGAAAATTTTTAAGGGACTTTGAAAAAATTTCAACTGGAATTTTAGCCATTTTTTGACGTGAAATTGTAAACATGTGGACATGGATTTTGAAAATTCTAGAGAGAATTTTAAAAGCTTCAACAGAATTTCAACAATTCTGAGAGGGATTTGAAAAGTTTCAATGGGAATGGTAAGAATTGGGACAAAAATTGGAAAATTTTTAAGGGACTTTGAAAAAATTTCAACTGGAATTTTAGCCATTTTTGACGTGAAATTGTAAATATGTGGACATGGATTTTGAAAATTCTAGAGAGAATTTTAAAAGCTTCAACAGAATTTCAACAATTTTGAGAGGGATTGAGTTTCAATGGAAATGGAAGAATTGGGACAAAAATTGGAAAATTTTGAAGGGACTTTGAAAAAGTTTCAACTGGAATTTTAGCCATTTTTGACGTGAAATTGTAAACATGTGGACATGGATTTTGAAAATTCTAGAGAGAATTTTAAAAGCTTCAACAGAATTTCAACAATTCTGAGAGGGATTTGAAAAGTTTTAATGGGAATGGGAGGAATTGGGACAAAAATTGGAAAATTTTTAAGGGACTTTGAAAAAATTTCAACTGGAATTTTAGCCATTTTTTGACGTGAAATTGTAAACATGTGGACATGGATTTTGAAAATTCTAGAGAGAATTTTAAAAGCTTCAACAGAATTTCAACAATTTTGAGAGGGATTTGAAAAGTTTCAATGGGAATGGGAAGAATTGGGACAAAAATTGGAAAATTTTTAAGGGACTTTGAAAAAATTTCAACTGGAATTTTAGCCATTTTTTGACGTGAAATTGTAAACATGTGGACATGGATTTTGAAAATTCTAGAGAGAATTTTAAAAGCTTCAACAGAATTTCAACAATTCTGAGAGGGATTTGAAAAGTTTCAATGGGAATGGGAAGAATTGGGACAAAAATTGGAAAATTTTTAAGGGACTTTGAAAAAGTTTCAACTGGAATTTTAGCCATTTTTTGACGTGAAATTGTAAACATGTGGACATGGATTTTGAAAATTCTAGAGAGAATTTTAAAAGCTTCAACAGAATTTCAACAATTTTGAGAGGGATTTGAAAAGTTTCAATGGGAATGGGAAGAATTGGGACAAAAATTGGAAAATATTTAAGGGACTTAGAAAAAATTTCAACTGGAATTTTAGCCATTTTTTGACGTGAAATTGTAAACATGTGGACATGGATTTTGAAAATTCTAGAGAGAATTTTAAAAGCTTCAACAGAATTTCAACAATTTTGAGAGGGATTTGAAAAGTTTCAATGGGAATGGGAAGAATTGGGACAAAAATTGGAAAATTTTTAAGGGACTTTGAAAAAATTTCAACTGGAATTTTAGCAATTTTTTGACGTGAAATTGTAAACATGTGGACATGGATTTTGAAAATTCTAGAGAGAATTTTAAAAGCTTCAAGAGAATTTCAACAATGTTGAGAGGGATTTGAAAAGTTTCAATGGGAATGGGAAGAATTGGGACAAAAATTGGAAAATTTTGAAGGGACTTTGAAAAAATTTCAACTGGAATTTTAGCCATTTTTTGACGTGAAATTGTAAATATGTGGACATGGATTTTGAAAATTCTAGAGAGAATTTTAAAAGCTTCAACAGAATTTCAACAATGTTGAGAGGGATTTGAAAAGTTTCAATGGGAATGGGAAGAATTGGGACAAAAATTGGAAAATTTTGAAGGGACTTTGAAAAAGTTTCAACTGGAATTTTAGCCATTTTTTGACGTGAAATTGTAAACATGTGGACATGGATTTTGAAAATTCTAGAGAGAATTTTAAAAGCTTCAACAGAATTTCAACAATTCTGAGAGGGATTTGAAAAGTTTTAATGGGAATGGGAGGAATTGGGACAAAAATTGGAAAATTTTTAAGGGACTTTGAAAAAATTTCAACTGGAATTTTAGCCATTTTTTGACGTGAAATTGTAAACATGTGGACATGGATTTTGAAAATTCTAGAGAGAATTTTAAAAGCTTCAACAGAATTTCAACAATTTTGAGAGGGATTTGAAAAGTTTCAATGGGAATGGGAAGAATTGGGACAAAAATTGGAAAATTTTTAAGGGACTTTGAAAAAATTTCAACTGGAATTTTAGCCATTTTTTGACGTGAAATTGTAAACATGTGGCCATGGATTTTGAAAATTCTAGAGAGAATTTTAAAAGCTTCAACAGAATTTCAACAATTCTGAGAGGGATTTGAAAAGTTTCAATGGGAATGGGAAGAATTGGGACAAAAATTGGAAAATTTTTAAGGGACTTTGAAAAAGTTTCAACTGGAATTTTAGCCATTTTTTGACGTGAAATTGTAAACATGTGGACATGGATTTTGAAAATTCTAGAGAGAATTTTAAAAGCTTCAACAGAATTTCAACAATGTTGAGAGGGATTTGAAAAGTTTCAATGGGAATGGGAAGAATTGGGACAAAAATTGGAAAATTTTGAAGGGACTTTGAAAAAGTTTCAACTGGAATTTTAGCCATTTTTTGACGTGAAATTGTAAACATGTGGACATGGATTTTGAAAATTCTAGAGAGAATTTTAAAAGCTTCAACAGAATTTCAACAATTCTGAGAGGGATTTGAAAAGTTTTAATGGGAATGGGAGGAATTGGGACAAAAATTGGAAAATTTTTAAGGGACTTTGAAAAAATTTCAACTGGAATTTTAGCCATTTTTTGACGTGAAATTGTAAACATGTGGACATGGATTTTGAAAATTCTAGAGAGAATTTTAAAAGCTTCAACAGAATTTCAACAATTTTGAGAGGGATTTGAAAAGTTTCAATGGGAATGGGAAGAATTGGGACAAAAATTGGAAAATTTTTAAGGGACTTTGAAAAAATTTCAACTGGAATTTTAGCCATTTTTTGACGTGAAATTGTAAACATGTGGCCATGGATTTTGAAAATTCTAGAGAGAATTTTAAAAGCTTCAACAGAATTTCAACAATTCTGAGAGGGATTTGAAAAGTTTCAATGGGAATGGGAAGAATTGGGACCAAAATTGGAAAATTTTGAAGGGACTTTGAAAAAGTTTCAACTGGAATTTTAGCCATTTTTTGACGTGAAATTGTAAACATGTGGACATGGATTTTGAAAATTCTAGAGAGAATTTTAAAAGCTTCAACAGAATTTCAACAATTCTGAGAGGGATTTGAAAAGTTTTAATGGGAATGGGAAGAATTGGGACAAAAATTGGAAAATTTTTAAGGGACTTTGAAAAAATTTCAACTGGAATTTTAGCCATTTTTTGACGTGAAATTGTAAACATGTGGACATGGATTTTGAAAATTCTAGAGAGAATTTTAAAAGCTTCAACAGAATTTCAACAATTTTGAGAGGGATTTGAAAAGTTTCAATGGGAATGGGAAGAATTGGGACAAAAATTGGAAAATTTTTAAGGGACTTTGAAAAAATTTCAACTGGAATTTTAGCCATTTTTTGACGTGAAATTGTAAACATGTGGCCATGGATTTTGAAAATTCTAGAGAGAATTTTAAAAGCTTCAACAGAATTTCAACAATTCTGAGAGGGATTTGAAAAGTTTCAATGGGAATGGGAAGAATTGGGACAAAAATTGGAAAATTTTTAAGGGACTTTGAAAAAATTTCAACTGGAATTTTAGCCATTTTTTTACGTGAAATTGTAAATATGTGGACATGGATTTTGAAAATTCTAGAGAGAATTTTAAAAGCTTCAACAGAATTTCAACAATTTTGAGAGGGATTTGAAAAGTTTCAATGGGAATGGGAAGAATTGGGACAAAAATTGGAAAATTTTGAAGGGACTTTGAAAAAATTTCAACTGGAATTTTAGCCATTTTTTGACGTGAAATTGTAAACATGTGGACATGGATTTTGAAAATTCTAGAGAGAATTTTAAAAGCTTCAACAGAATTTCAACAATTTTGAGAGGGATTTGAAAAGTTTCAGTGGGAATGGGAAGAATTGGGACAAAAATTGGAAAATTTTTAAGGGACTTTGAAAAAGTTTCAACTGGAATTTTAGCCATTTTTTGACGTGAAATTGTAAACATGTGGACATGGATTTTGAAAATTCTAGAGAGAATTTTAAAAGCTTCAACAGAATTTCAACAATTTTGAGAGGGATTTGAAAAGTTTCAATGGGAATGGGAAGAATTGGGACAAAAATTGGAAAATATTTAAGGGACTTTGAAAAAATTTCAACTGGAATTTTAGCCATTTTTTTATGTGAAATTGTAAACATGTGGACATGGATTTTGAAAATTCTAGAGAGAATTTTAAAAGCTTCAACAGAATTTCAACAATTTTGAGAGGGATTTGAAAAGTTTCAATGGGAATGGGAAGAATTGGGACAAAAATTGGAAAATTTTTAAGGGACTTTGAAAAAATTTCAACTGGAATTTTAGCCATTTTTTTACGTGAAATTGTAAATATGTGGACATGGATTTTGAAAATTCTAGAGAGAATTTTAAAAGCTTCAACAGAATTTCAACAATTCTGAGAGGGATTTGAAAAGTTTCAATGGGAATGGTAAGAATTGGGACAAAAATTGGAAAATTTTTAAGGGACTTTGAAAAAATTTCAACTGGAATTTTAGCCATTTTTTGACGTGAAATTGTAAATATGTGGACATGGATTTTGAAAATTCTAGAGAGAATTTTAAAAGCTTCAAGAGAATTTCAACAATGTTGAGAGGGATTTGAAAAGTTTCAATGGGAATGGGAAGAATTGGGACAAAAATTGGAAAATTTTGAAGGGACTTTGAAAAAATTTCAACTGGAATTTTAGCCATTTTTTGACGTGAAATTGTAAACATGTGGACATGGATTTTGAAAATTCTAGAGAGAATTTTAAAAGCTTCAACAGAATTTCAACAATTCTGAGAGGGATTTGAAAAGTTTTAATGGGAATGGGAAGAATTGGGACAAAAATTGGAAAATTTTTAAGGGACTTTGAAAAAATTTCAACTGGAATTTTAGCCATTTTTTGACGTGAAATTGTAAACATGTGGACATGGATTTTGAAAATTCTAGAGAGAATTTTAAAAGCTTCAACAGAATTTCAACAATTTTGAGAGGGATTTGAAAAGTTTCAATGGGAATGGGAAGAATTGGGACAAAAATTGGAAAATTTTTAAGGGACTTTGAAAAAATTTCAACTGGAATTTTAGCCATTTTTTGACGTGAAATTGTAAACATGTGGCCATGGATTTTGAAAATTCTAGAGAGAATTTTAAAAGCTTCAACAGAATTTCAACAATTCTGAGAGGGATTTGAAAAGTTTCAATGGGAATGGGAAGAATTGGGACAAAAATTGGAAAATTTTTAAGGGACTTTGAAAAAATTTCAACTGGAATTTTAGCCATTTTTTGACGTGAAATTGTAAATATGTGGACATGGATTTTGAAAATTCTAGAGAGAATTTTAAAAGCTTCAACAGAATTTCAACAATTTTGAGAGGGATTTGAAAAGTTTCAATGGGAATGGGAAGAATTGGGACAAAAATTGGAAAATTTTGAAGGGACTTTGAAAAAGTTTCAACTGGAATTTTAGCCATTTTTTGACGTGAAATTGTAAACATGTGGACATGGATTTTGAAAATTCTAGAGAGAATTTTAAAAGCTTCAACAGAATTTCAACAATTCTGAGAGGGATTTGAAAAGTTTTAATGGGAATGGGAAGAATTGGGACAAAAATTGGAAAATTTTTAAGGGACTTTGAAAAAATTTCAACTGGAATTTTAGCCATTTTTTGACGTGAAATTGTAAACATGTGGACATGGATTTTGAAAATTCTAGAGAGAATTTTAAAAGCTTCAACAGAATTTCAACAATTTTGAGAGGGATTTGAAAAGTTTCAATGGGAATGGGAAGAATTGGGACAAAAATTGGAAAATTTTTAAGGGACTTTGAAAAAATTTCAACTGGAATTTTAGCCATTTTTTGACGTGAAATTGTAAACATGTGGCCATGGATTTTGAAAATTCTAGAGAGAATTTTAAAAGCTTCAACAGAATTTCAACAATTCTGAGAGGGATTTGAAAAGTTTCAATGGGAATGGGAAGAATTGGGACAAAAATTGGAAAATTTTTAAGGGACTTTGAAAAAGTTTCAACTGGAATTTTAGCCATTTTTTGACGTGAAATTGTAAACATGTGCACATGGATTTTGAAAATTCTAGAGAGAATTTTAAAAGCTTCAACAGAATTTCAACAATTCTGAGAGGGATTTGAAAAGTTTTAATGGGAATGGGAAGAATTGGGACAAAAATTGGAAAATTTTTAAGGGACTTTGAAAAAATTTCAACTGGAATTTTAGCCATTTTTTGACGTGAAATTGTAAACATGTGGACATGGATTTTGAAAATTCTAGAGAGAATTTTAAAAGCTTCAACAGAATTTCAACAATTTTGAGAGGGATTTGAAAAGTTTCAATGGGAATGGGAAGAATTGGGACAAAAATTGGAAAATTTTTAAGGGACTTTGAAAAAATTTCAACTGGAATTTTAGCCATTTTTTTATGTGAAATTGTAAACATGTGGCCATGGATTTTGAAAATTCTAGAGAGAATTTTAAAAGCTTGAACAGAATTTCAACAATTCTGAGAGGGATTTGAAAAGTTTCAATGGGAATGGGAAGAATTGGGACAAAAATTGGAAAATTTTTAAGGGACTTTGAAAAAATTTCAACTGGAATTTTAGCCATTTTTTTACGTGAAATTGTAAATATGTGGACATGGATTTTGAAAATTCTAGAGAGAATTTTAAAAGCTTCAACAGAATTTCAACAATTTTGAGAGGGATTTGAAAAGTTTCAATGGGAATGGGAAGAATTGGGACAAAAATTGGAAAATTTTGAAGGGACTTTGAAAAAATTTCAACTGGAATTTTAGCCATTTTTTGACGTGAAATTGTAAACATGTGGACATGGATTTTGAAAATTCTAGAGAGAATTTTAAAAGCTTCAACAGAATTTCAACAATTTTGAGAGGGATTTGAAAAGTTTCAGTGGGAATGGGAAGAATTGGGACAAAAATTGGAAAATTTTTAAGGGACTTTGAAAAAGTTTCAACTGGAATTTTAGCCATTTTTTGACGTGAAATTGTAAACATGTGGACATGGATTTTGAAAATTCTAGAGAGAATTTTAAAAGCTTCAACAGAATTTCAACAATTTTGAGAGGGATTTGAAAAGTTTCAATGGGAATGGGAAGAATTGGGACAAAAATTGGAAAATATTTAAGGGACTTTGAAAAAATTTCAACTGGAATTTTAGCCATTTTTTGACGTGAAATTGTAAACATGTGGCCATGGATTTTGAAAATTCTAGAGAGAATTTTAAAAGCTTCAACAGAATTTCAACAATTTTGAGAGGGATTTGAAAAGTTTCAATGGGAATGGGAAGAATTGGGACAAAAATTGGAAAATTTTTAAGGGACTTTGAAAAAATTTCAACTGGAATTTTAGCCATTTTTTGACGTGAAATTGTAAACATGTGGACATGGATTTTGAAAATTCTAGAGAGAATTTTAAAAGCTTCAACAGAATTTCAACAATGTTGAGAGGGATTTGAAAAGTTTCAATGGGAATGGTAAGAATTGGGACAAAAATTGGAAAATTTTTAAGGGACTTTGAAAAAATTTCAACTGGAATTTTAGCCATTTTTTGACGTGAAATTGTAAATATGTGGACATGGATTTTGAAAATTCTAGAGAGAATTTTAAAAGCTTCAACAGAATTTCAACAATTTTGAGAGGGATTTGAAAAGTTTCAATGGGAATGGGAAGAATTGGGACAAAAATTGGAAAATTTTGAAGGGACTTTGAAAAAATTTCAACTGGAATTTTAGCCATTTTTTGACGTGAAATTGTAAACATGTGGACATGGATTTTGAAAATTCTAGAGAGAATTTTAAAAGCTTCAACAGAATTTCAACAATTCTGAGAGGGATTTGAAAAGTTTTAATGGGAATGGGAAGAATTGGGACAAAAATTGGAAAATTTTTAAGGGACTTTGAAAAAATTTCAACTGGAATTTTAGCCATTTTTTGACGTGAAATTGTAAACATGTGGACATGGATTTTGAAAATTCTAGAGAGAATTTTAAAAGCTTCAACAGAATTTCAACAATTTTGAGAGGGATTTGAAAAGTTTCAATGGGAATGGGAAGAATTGGGACAAAAATTGGAAAATTTTTAAGGGACTTTGAAAAAATTTCAACTGGAATTTTAGCCATTTTTTGACGTGAAATTGTAAACATGTGGCCATGGATTTTGAAAATTCTAGAGAGAATTTTAAAAGCTTCAACAGAATTTCAACAATTCTGAGAGGGATTTGAAAAGTTTCAATGGGAATGGGAAGAATTGGGACAAAAATTGGAAAATTTTTAAGGGACTTTGAAAAAGTTTCAACTGGAATTTTAGCCATTTTTTGACGTGAAATTGTAAACATGTGGACATGGATTTTGAAAATTCTAGAGAGAATTTTAAAAGCTTCAACAGAATTTCAACAATTCTGAGAGGGATTTGAAAAGTTTTAATGGGAATGGGAAGAATTGGGACAAAAATTGGAAAATTTTTAAGGGACTTTGAAAAAATTTCAACTGGAATTTTAGCCATTTTTTGACGTGAAATTGTAAACATGTGGACATGGATTTTGAAAATTCTAGAGAGAATTTTAAAAGCTTCAACAGAATTTCAACAATTTTGAGAGGGATTTGAAAAGTTTCAATGGGAATGGGAAGAATTGGGACAAAAATTGGAAAATTTTTAAGGGACTTTGAAAAAATTTCAACTGGAATTTTAGCCATTTTTTGACGTGAAATTGTAAACATGTGGCCATGGATTTTGAAAATTCTAGAGAGAATTTTAAAAGCTTGAACAGAATTTCAACAATTCTGAGAGGGATTTGAAAAGTTTCAATGGGAATGGGAAGAATTGGGACAAAAATTGGAAAATTTTTAAGGGACTTTGAAAAAATTTCAACTGGAATTTTAGCCATTTTTTTACGTGAAATTGTAAATATGTGGACATGGATTTTGAAAATTCTAGAGAGAATTTTAAAAGCTTCAACAGAATTTCAACAATTTTGAGAGGGATTTGAAAAGTTTCAATGGGAATGGGAAGAATTGGGACAAAAATTGGAAAATTTTGAAGGGACTTTGAAAAAATTTCAACTGGAATTTTAGCCATTTTTTGACGTGAAATTGTAAACATGTGGACATGGATTTTGAAAATTCTAGAGAGAATTTTAAAAGCTTCAACAGAATTTCAACAATTTTGAGAGGGATTTGAAAAGTTTCAGTGGGAATGGGAAGAATTGGGACAAAAATTGGAAAATTTTTAAGGGACTTTGAAAAAGTTTCAACTGGAATTTTAGCCATTTTTTGACGTGAAATTGTAAACATGTGGACATGGATTTTGAAAATTCTAGAGAGAATTTTAAAAGCTTCAACAGAATTTCAACAATTTTGAGAGGGATTTGAAAAGTTTCAATGGGAATGGGAAGAATTGGGACAAAAATTGGAAAATATTTAAGGGACTTTGAAAAAATTTCAACTGGAATTTTAGCCATTTTTTGACGTGAAATTGTAAACATGTGGCCATGGATTTTGAAAATTCTAGAGAGAATTTTAAAAGCTTCAACAGAATTTCAACAATTTTGAGAGGGATTTGAAAAGTTTCAATGGGAATGGGAAGAATTGGGACAAAAATTGGAAAATTTTTAAGGGACTTTGAAAAAATTTCAACTGGAATTTTAGCCATTTTTTGACGTGAAATTGTAAACATGTGGACATGGATTTTGAAAATTCTAGAGAGAATTTTAAAAGCTTCAACAGAATTTCAACAATGTTGAGAGGGATTTGAAAAGTTTCAATGGGAATGGTAAGAATTGGGACAAAAATTGGAAAATTTTTAAGGGACTTTGAAAAAATTTCAACTGGAATTTTAGCCATTTTTTGACGTGAAATTGTAAATATGTGGACATGGATTTTGAAAATTCTAGAGAGAATTTTAAAAGCTTCAACAGAATTTCAACAATTTTGAGAGGGATTTGAAAAGTTTCAATGGGAATGGGAAGAATTGGGACAAAAATTGGAAAATTTTGAAGGGACTTTGAAAAAATTTCAACTGGAATTTTAGCCATTTTTTTATGTGAAATTGTAAACATGTGGACATGGATTTTGAAAATTCTAGAGAGAATTTTAAAAGCTTCAACAGAATTTCAACAATTCTGAGAGGGATTTGAAAAGTTTTAATGGGAATGGGAAGAATTGGGACAAAAATTGGAAAATTTTTAAGGGACTTTGAAAAAATTTCAACTGGAATTTTAGCCATTTTTTGACGTGAAATTGTAAACATGTGGACATGGATTTTGAAAATTCTAGAGAGAATTTTAAAAGCTTCAACAGAATTTCAACAATTTTGAGAGGGATTTGAAAAGTTTCAATGGGAATGGGAAGAATTGGGACAAAAATTGGAAAATTTTTAAGGGACTTTGAAAAAATTTCAACTGGAATTTTAGCCATTTTTTGACGTGAAATTGTAAACATGTGGCCATGGATTTTGAAAATTCTAGAGAGAATTTTAAAAGCTTGAACAGAATTTCAACAATTCTGAGAGGGATTTGAAAAGTTTCAATGGGAATGGGAAGAATTGGGACAAAAATTGGAAAATTTTTAAGGGACTTTGAAAAAATTTCAACTGGAATTTTAGCCATTTTTTTACGTGAAATTGTAAATATGTGGACATGGATTTTGAAAATTCTAGAGAGAATTTTAAAAGCTTCAACAGAATTTCAACAATTTTGAGAGGGATTTGAAAAGTTTCAATGGGAATGGGAAGAATTGGGACAAAAATTGGAAAATTTTGAAGGGACTTTGAAAAAATTTCAACTGGAATTTTAGCCATTTTTTGACGTGAAATTGTAAACATGTGGACATGGATTTTGAAAATTCTAGAGAGAATTTTAAAAGCTTCAACAGAATTTCAACAATTTTGAGAGGGATTTGAAAAGTTTCAGTGGGAATGGGAAGAATTGGGACAAAAATTGGAAAATTTTTAAGGGACTTTGAAAAAGTTTCAACTGGAATTTTAGCCATTTTTTGACGTGAAATTGTAAACATGTGGACATGGATTTTGAAAATTCTAGAGAGAATTTTAAAAGCTTCAACAGAATTTCAACAATTTTGAGAGGGATTTGAAAAGTTTCAATGGGAATGGGAAGAATTGGGACAAAAATTGGAAAATATTTAAGGGACTTTGAAAAAATTTCAACTGGAATTTTAGCCATTTTTTGACGTGAAATTGTAAACATGTGGCCATGGATTTTGAAAATTCTAGAGAGAATTTTAAAAGCTTCAACAGAATTTCAACAATTTTGAGAGGGATTTGAAAAGTTTCAATGGGAATGGGAAGAATTGGGACAAAAATTGGAAAATTTTTAAGGGACTTTGAAAAAATTTCAACTGGAATTTTAGCCATTTTTTGACGTGAAATTGTAAACATGTGGACATGGATTTTGAAAATTCTAGAGAGAATTTTAAAAGCTTCAACAGAATTTCAACAATGTTGAGAGGGATTTGAAAAGTTTCAATGGGAATGGTAAGAATTGGGACAAAAATTGGAAAATTTTTAAGGGACTTTGAAAAAATTTCAACTGGAATTTTAGCCATTTTTTGACGTGAAATTGTAAATATGTGGACATGGATTTTGAAAATTCTAGAGAGAATTTTAAAAGCTTCAACAGAATTTCAACAATTTTGAGAGGGATTTGAAAAGTTTCAATGGGAATGGGAAGAATTGGGACAAAAATTGGAAAATTTTGAAGGGACTTTGAAAAAATTTCAACTGGAATTTTAGCCATTTTTTGACGTGAAATTGTAAATATGTGGACATGGATTTTGAAAATTCTAGAGAGAATTTTAAAAGCTTCAACAGAATTTCAACAATTCTGAGAGGGATTTGAAAAGTTTCAATGGGAATGGGAAGAATTGGGACAAAAATTGGAAAATTTTTAAGGGACTTTGAAAAAATTTCAAATGGAATTTTAGCCATTTTTTGACGTGAAATTGTAAACATGTGGACATGGATTTTGAAAATTCTAGAGAGAATTTTAAAAGCTTCAACAGAATTTCAACAATTTTGAGAGGGATTTGAAAAGTTTCAATGGGAATGGGAAGAATTGGGACAAAAATTGGAAAATTTTTAAGGGACTTTGAAAAAATTTCAACTGGAATTTTAGCCATTTTTTGACGTGAAATTGTAAACATGTGGACATGGATTTTGAAAATTCTAGAGAGAATTTTAAAAGCTTCAACAGAATTTCAACAATTTTGAGAGGGATTTGAAAAGTTTCAATGGGAATGGAAAGAATTGGGAAAAAATTGGAAAATTTTGAAGGGACTTTGAAAAAATTTCAAATGGAATTTTAGCCATTTTTTGACGTGAAATTGTAAACATGTGGACATGGATTTTGAAAATTCTAGAGAGAATTTTAAAAGCTTCAACAGAATTTCAACAATTTTGAGAGGGATTTGAAAAGTTTCAGTGGGAATGGGAAGAATTGGGACAAAAATTGGAAAATTTTTAAGGGACTTTGAAAAAGTTTCAACTGGAATTTTAGCAATTTTTTGACGTGAAATTGTAAACATGTGGACATGGATTTTGAAAATTCTAGAGAGAATTTTAAAAGCTTCAACAGAATTTCAACAATTCTGAGAGGGATTTGAAAAGTTTCAATGGAAATGGGAAGAATTGGGACAAAAATTGGAAAATTTTTAAGGGACTTTGAAAAAATTTCAACTGGAATTTTAGCCATTTTTTGACGTGAAATTGTAAAAATGTGGACATGGATTTTGAAAATTCTAGAGAGAATTTTAAAAGCTTCAACAGAACTTCAACAATTTTGAGAGGGATTTGAAAAGTTTCAATGGGAATGGGAAGAATTGGGACAAAAATTGGAAAATTTTTAAGGGACTTTGAAAAAATTTCAACTGGAATTTTAGCCATTTTTTGACGTGGAATTGTAAACATGTGGACATGGATTTTGAAAATTCTAGAGAGAATTCTAAAAGCTTCAACAGAATTTCAACAATTCTGAGAGGGATTTGAAAAGTTTTAATGGGAATGGGAAGAATTGCGACAAAAATTGGAAAATTTTTAAGGGACTTTGAAAAAATTTCAACTGGAATTTTAGCCATTTTTTGACGTGAAATTGTAAACATGTGGACATGGATTTTGAAAATTCTAGAGAGAATTTTAAAAGCTTCAAGAGAATTTCAACAATTTTGAGAGGGATTTGAAAAGTTTCAATGGGAATGGGAAGAATTGGGACAAAAATTGGAAAATTTTTAAGGGACTTTGAAAAAATTTCAACTGGAATTTTAGCCATTTTTTGACGTGAAATTGTAAACATGTGGACATGGATTTTGAAAATTCTAGAGAGAATTTTAAAAGCTTCAAGAGAATTTCAACAATTTTGAGAGGGATTTGAAAAGTTTCAATGGGAATGGGAAGAATTGGGACAAAAATTGGAAAATTTTGAAGGGACTTTGAAAAAATTTCAACTGGAATTTTAGCCATTTTTTGACGTGGAATTGTAAACATGTGGACATGGATTTTGAAAATTCTAGAGAGAATTTTAAAAGCTTCAACAGAATTTCAACAATTCTGAGAGGGATTTGAAAAGTTTCAATGGGAATGGTAAGAATTGGGACAAAAATTGGAAAATTTTTAAGGGACTTTGAAAAAATTTCAACTGGAATTTTAGCCATTTTTTGACGTGAAATTGTAAATATGTGGACATGGATTTTGAAAATTCTAGAGAGAATTTTAAAAGCTTCAACAGAATTTCAACAATTCTGAGAGGGATTTGAAAAGTTTCAATGGGAATGGGAAGAATTGGGACAAAAATTGGAAAATTTTTAAGGGACTTTGAAAAAATTTCAAATGGAATTTTAGCCATTTTTTGACGTGAAATTGTAAACATGTGGACATGGATTTTGAAAATTCTAGAGAGAATTTTAAAAGCTTCAACAGAATTTCAACAATTTTGAGAGGGATTTGAAAAGTTTCAGTGGGAATGGGAAGAATTGGGACAAAAATTGGAAAATTTTTAAGGGACTTTGAAAAAGTTTCAACTGGAATTTTAGCCATTTTTTGACGTGAAATTGTAAACATGTGGACATGGATTTTGAAAATTCTAGAGAGAATTTTAAAAGCTTCAACAGAATTTCAACAATTCTGAGAGGGATTTGAAAAGTTTTAATGGGAATGGGAAGAATTGGGACAAAAATTGGAAAATTTTTAAGGGACTTTGAAAAAATTTCAACTGGAATTTTAGCCATTTTTTGACGTGAAATTGTAAACATGTGGACATGGATTTTGAAAATTCTAGAGAGAATTTTAAAAGCTTCAACAGAATTTCAACAATTTTGAGAGGGATTTGAAAAGTTTCAATGGGAATGGGAAGAATTGGGACAAAAATTGGAAAATTTTTAAGGGACTTTGAAAAAATTTCAACTGGAATTTTAGCCATTTTTTGACGTGAAATTGTAAACATGTGGCCATGGATTTTGAAAATTCTAGAGAGAATTTTAAAAGCTTGAACAGAATTTCAACAATTCTGAGAGGGATTTGAAAAGTTTCAATGGGAATGGGAAGAATTGGGACAAAAATTGGAAAATTTTTAAGGGACTTTGAAAAAATTTCAACTGGAATTTTAGCCATTTTTTTACGTGAAATTGTAAATATGTGGACATGGATTTTGAAAATTCTAGAGAGAATTTTAAAAGCTTCAACAGAATTTCAACAATTTTGAGAGGGATTTGAAAAGTTTCAATGGGAATGGGAAGAATTGGGACAAAAATTGGAAAATTTTGAAGGGACTTTGAAAAAATTTCAACTGGAATTTTAGCCATTTTTTGACGTGAAATTGTAAACATGTGGACATGGATTTTGAAAATTCTAGAGAGAATTTTAAAAGCTTCAACAGAATTTCAACAATTTTGAGAGGGATTTGAAAAGTTTCAGTGGGAATGGGAAGAATTGGGACAAAAATTGGAAAATTTTTAAGGGACTTTGAAAAAGTTTCAACTGGAATTTTAGCCATTTTTTGACGTGAAATTGTAAACATGTGGACATGGATTTTGAAAATTCTAGAGAGAATTTTAAAAGCTTCAACAGAATTTCAACAATTTTGAGAGGGATTTGAAAAGTTTCAATGGGAATGGGAAGAATTGGGACAAAAATTGGAAAATATTTAAGGGACTTTGAAAAAATTTCAACTGGAATTTTAGCCATTTTTTGACGTGAAATTGTAAACATGTGGCCATGGATTTTGAAAATTCTAGAGAGAATTTTAAAAGCTTCAACAGAATTTCAACAATTTTGAGAGGGATTTGAAAAGTTTCAATGGGAATGGGAAGAATTGGGACAAAAATTGGAAAATTTTTAAGGGACTTTGAAAAAATTTCAACTGGAATTTTAGCCATTTTTTGACGTGAAATTGTAAACATGTGGACATGGATTTTGAAAATTCTAGAGAGAATTTTAAAAGCTTCAACAGAATTTCAACAATTCTGAGAGGGATTTGAAAAGTTTCAATGGGAATGGGAAGAATTGGGACAAAAATTGGAAATTTTTTAAGGGACTTTGAAAAAATTTCAACTGGAATTTTAGCCATTTTTTGACGTGAAATTGTAAACATGTGGACATGGATTTTGAAAATTCTAGAGAGAATTTTAAAAGCTTCAACAGAATTTCAACAATTCTGAGAGGGATTTGAAAAGTTTCAATGGGAATGGTAAGAATTGGGACAAAAATTGGAAAATTTTTAAGGGACTTTGAAAAAATTTCAACTGGAATTTTAGCCATTTTTTGACGTGAAATTGTAAATATGTGGACATGGATTTTGAAAATTCTAGAGAGAATTTTAAAAGCTTCAACAGAATTTCAACAATTCTGAGAGGGATTTGAAAAGTTTCAATGGGAATGGGAAGAATTGGGACAAAAATTGGAAAATTTTTAAGGGACTTTGAAAAAATTTCAAATGGAATTTTAGCCATTTTTTGACGTGAAATTGTAAACATGTGGACATGGATTTTGAAAATTCTAGAGAGAATTTTAAAAGCTTCAACAGAATTTCAACAATTTTGAGAGGGATTTGAAAAGTTTCAGTGGGAATGGGAAGAATTGGGACAAAAATTGGAAAATTTTTAAGGGACTTTGAAAAAGTTTCAACTGGAATTTTAGCAATTTTTTGACGTGAAATTGTAAACATGTGGACATGGATTTTGAAAATTCTAGAGAGAATTTTAAAAGCTTCAACAGAATTTCAACAATTCTGAGAGGGATTTGAAAAATTTTAATGGGAATGGGAAGAATTGGGACAAAAATTGGAAAATTTTTAAGGGACTTTGAAAAAATTTCAACTGGAATTTTAGCCATTTTTTGACGTGAAATTGTAAACATGTGGACATGGATTTTGAAAATTCTAGAGAGAATTTTAAAAGCTTCAACAGAATTTCAACAATTCTGAGAGGGATTTGAAAAGTTTCAATGGGAATGGGAAGAATTGGGACAAAAATTGGAAAATTTTGAAGGGACTTTGAAAAAATTTCAACTGGAATTTTAGCCATTTTTTTATGTGAAATTGTAAACATGTGGACATGGATTTTGAAAATTCTAGAGAGAATTTTAAAAGCTTCAACAGAATTTCAACAATTCTGAGAGTGATTTGAAAAGTTTCAATGGGAATGGGAAGAATTGGGACAAAAATTGGAAAATTTTTAAGGGACTTTGAAAAAATTTCAACTGGAATTTTAGCCATTTTTTGACGTGAAATTGTAAACATGTGGACATGGATTTTGAAAATTCTAGAGAGAATTTTAAAAGCTTCAACAGAATTTCAACAATTCTGAGAGGGATTTGAAAAGTTTCAATGGGAATGGTAAGAATTGGGACAAAAATTGGAAAATTTTTAAGGGACTTTGAAAAAATTTCAACTGGAATTTTAGCCATTTTTTTACGTGAAATTGTAAATATGTGGACATGGATTTTGAAAATTCTAGAGAGAATTTTAAAAGCTTCAACAGAATTTCAACAATTCTGAGAGGGATTTGAAAAGTTTCAATGGGAATGGGAAGAATTGGGACAAAAATTGGAAAATTTTTAAGGGACTTTGAAAAAATTTCAAATGGAATTTTAGCCATTTTTTGACGTGAAATTGTAAACATGTGGACATGGATTTTGAAAATTCTAGAGAGAATTTTAAAAGCTTCAACAGAATTTCAACAATTTTGAGAGGGATTTGAAAAGTTTCAATGGGAATGGGAAGAATTGGGACAAAAATTGGAAAATTTTTAAGGGACTTTGAAAAAATTTCAACTGGAATTTTAGCCATTTTTTGACGTGAAATTGTAAACATGTGGACATGGATTTTGAAAATTCTAGAGAGAATTTTAAAAGCTTCAACAGAATTTCAACAATTTTGAGAGGGATTTGAAAAGTTTCAATGGGAATGGAAAGAATTGGGAAAAAATTGGAAAATTTTGAAGGGACTTTGAAAAAATTTCAAATGGAATTTTAGCCATTTTTTGACGTGAAATTGTAAACATGTGGACATGGATTTTGAAAATTCTAGAGAGAATTTTAAAAGCTTCAACAGAATTTCAACAATTTTGAGAGGGATTTGAAAAGTTTCAGTGGGAATGGGAAGAATTGGGACAAAAATTGGAAAATTTTTAAGGGACTTTGAAAAAGTTTCAACTGGAATTTTAGCAATTTTTTGACGTGAAATTGTAAACATGTGGACATGGATTTTGAAAATTCTAGAGAGAATTTTAAAAGCTTCAACAGAATTTCAACAATTCTGAGAGGGATTTGAAAAGTTTCAATGGAAATGGGAAGAATTGGGACAAAAATTGGAAAATTTTTAAGGGACTTTGAAAAAATTTCAACTGGAATTTTAGCCATTTTTTGACGTGAAATTGTAAAAATGTGGACATGGATTTTGAAAATTCTAGAGAGAATTTTAAAAGCTTCAACAGAACTTCAACAATTTTGAGAGGGATTTGAAAAGTTTCAATGGGAATGGGAAGAATTGGGACAAAAATTGGAAAATTTTTAAGGGACTTTGAAAAAATTTCAACTGGAATTTTAGCCATTTTTTGACGTGGAATTGTAAACATGTGGACATGGATTTTGAAAATTCTAGAGAGAATTCTAAAAGCTTCAACAGAATTTCAACAATTCTGAGAGGGATTTGAAAAGTTTTAATGGGAATGGGAAGAATTGCGACAAAAATTGGAAAATTTTTAAGGGACTTTGAAAAAATTTCAACTGGAATTTTAGCCATTTTTTGACGTGAAATTGTAAACATGTGGACATGGATTTTGAAAATTCTAGAGAGAATTTTAAAAGCTTCAAGAGAATTTCAACAATTTTGAGAGGGATTTGAAAAGTTTCAATGGGAATGGGAAGAATTGGGACAAAAATTGGAAAATTTTTAAGGGACTTTGAAAAAATTTCAACTGGAATTTTAGCCATTTTTTGACGTGAAATTGTAAACATGTGGACATGGATTTTGAAAATTCTAGAGAGAATTTTAAAAGCTTCAAGAGAATTTCAACAATTTTGAGAGGGATTTGAAAAGTTTCAATGGGAATGGGAAGAATTGGGACAAAAATTGGAAAATTTTGAAGGGACTTTGAAAAAATTTCAACTGGAATTTTAGCCATTTTTTGACGTGGAATTGTAAACATGTGGACATGGATTTTGAAAATTCTAGAGAGAATTTTAAAA
Organism: Streptopelia decaocto; assembly: GCF_964273445.1. NCBI lineage: Eukaryota > Metazoa > Chordata > Aves > Columbiformes > Columbidae > Streptopelia > Streptopelia decaocto. The sequence goes on along the minus strand of NW_028116685.1, from coordinate 13,406 downwards.
GCTTCAACAGAATTTCAACAATTCTGAGAGGGATTTGAAAAGTTTCAATGGGAATGGTAAGAATTGGGACAAAAATTGGAAAATTTTTAAGGGACTTTGAAAAAATTTCAACTGGAATTTTAGCCATTTTTTGACGTGAAATTGTAAATATGTGGACATGGATTTTGAAAATTCTAGAGAGAATTTTAAAAGCTTCAACAGAATTTCAACAATTCTGAGAGGGATTTGAAAAGTTTCAATGGGAATGGGAAGAATTGGGACAAAAATTGGAAAATTTTTAAGGGACTTTGAAAAAATTTCAAATGGAATTTTAGCCATTTTTTGACGTGAAATTGTAAACATGTGGACATGGATTTTGAAAATTCTAGAGAGAATTTTAAAAGCTTCAACAGAATTTCAACAATTTTGAGAGGGATTTGAAAAGTTTCAGTGGGAATGGGAAGAATTGGGACAAAAATTGGAAAATTTTTAAGGGACTTTGAAAAAGTTTCAACTGGAATTTTAGCAATTTTTTGACGTGAAATTGTAAACATGTGGACATGGATTTTGAAAATTCTAGAGAGAATTTTAAAAGCTTCAACAGAATTTCAACAATTCTGAGAGGGATTTGAAAAGTTTCAATGGGAATGGGAAGAATTGGGACAAAAATTGGAAAATTTTTAAGGGACTTTGAAAAAATTTCAACTGGAATTTTAGCCATTTTTTGACGTGAAATTGTAAACATGTGGACATGGATTTTGAAAATTCTAGAGAGAATTTTAAAAGCTTCAACAGAATTTCAACAATTTTGAGAGGGATTTGAAAAGTTTCAATGGGAATGGGAAGAATTGGGACAAAAATTGGAAAATTTTTAAGGGACTTTGAAAAAATTTCAACTGGAATTTTAGCCATTTTTTGACGTGAAATTGTAAACATGTGGACATGGATTTTGAAAATTCTAGAGAGAATTTTAAAAGCTTCAAGAGAATTTCAACAATGTTGAGAGGGATTTGAAAAGTTTCAATGGGAATGGGAAGAATTGGGACAAAAATTGGAAAATTTTTAAGGGACTTTGAAAAAATTTCAACTGGAATTTTAGCCATTTTTTGACGTGAAATTGTAAACATGTGGACATGGATTTTGAAAATTCTAGAGAGAATTTTAAAAGCTTCAACAGAATTTCAACAATTTTGAGAGGGATTTGAAAAGTTTCAATGGGAATGGGAAGAATTGGGACAAAAATTGGAAAATTTTGAAGGGACTTTGAAAAAATTTCAACTGGAATTTTAGCCATTTTTTGACGTGAAATTGTAAACATGTGGACATGGATTTTGAAAATTCTAGAGAGAATTTTAAAAGCTTCAACAGAATTTCAACAATTTTGAGAGGGATTTGAAAAGTTTCAGTGGGAATGGGAAGAATTGGGACAAAAATTGGAAAATTTTTAAGGGACTTTGAAAAAGTTTCAACTGGAATTTTAGCAATTTTTTGACGTGAAATTGTAAACATGTGGACATGGATTTTGAAAATTCTAGAGAGAATTTTAAAAGCTTCAACAGAATTTCAATAATTCTGAGAGGGATTTGAAAAGTTTCAATGGGAATGGGAAGAATTGGGACAAAAATTGGAAAATTTTTAAGGGACTTTGAAAAAATTTCAACTGGAATTTTAGCCATTTTTTTATGTGAAATTGTAAAAATGTGGACATGGATTTTGAAAATTCTAGAGAGAATTTTAAAAGCTTCAAGAGAATTTCAACTATTCTGAGAGGGATTTGAAAAGTTTCAATGGGAATGGGAAGAATTGGGACAAAAATTGGAAAATTTTTAAGGGACTTTGAAAAAATTTCAACTGGAATTTTAGCCATTTTTTGACGTGGAATTGTAAACATGTGGACATGGATTTTGAAAATTCTAGAGAGAATTTTAAAAGCTTCAAAAGAATTTCAACAATTTTGAGAGGGATTTGAAAAGTTTCAATGGGAATGGGAAGAATTGGGACAAAAATTGGAAAATTTTTAAGGGACTTTGAAAAAATTTCAACTGGAATTTTAGCCATTTTTTGACGTGGAATTGTAAACATGTGGACATGGATTTTGAAAATTCTAGAGAGAATTTTAAAAGCTTCAACAGAATTTCAACAATTTTGAGAGGGATTTGAAAAGTTTCAATGGGAATGGGAAGAATTGGGACAAAAATTGGAAAATTTTTAAGGGACTTTGAAAAAATTTCAACTGGAATTTTAGCCATTTTTTGACGTGAAATTGTAAACATGTGGACATGGATTTTGAAAATTCTAGAGAGAATTTTAAAAGCTTCAACAGAATTTCAACAATTCTGAGAGGGATTTGAAAAGTTTCAATGGGAATGGGAAGAATTGGGACAAAAATTGGAAAATTTTGAAGGGACTTTGAAAAAATTTCAACTGGAATTTTAGCCATTTTTTGACGTGAAATTGTAAATATGTGGACATGGATTTTGAAAATTCTAGAGAGAATTTTAAAAGCTTCAACAGAATTTCAACAATTTTGAGAGGGATTTGAAAAGTTTCAGTGGGAATGGGAAGAATTGGGACAAAAATTGGAAAATTTTTAAGGGACTTTGAAAAAATTTCAACTGGAATTTTAGCCATTTTTTTATGTGAAATTGTAAACATGTGGACATGGATTTTGAAAATTCTAGAGAGAATTTTAAAAGCTTCAACAGAATTTCAACAATTTTGAGAGGGATTTGAAAAGTTTCAGTGGGAATGGGAAGAATTGGGACAAAAATTGGAAAATTTTTAAGGGACTTTGAAAAAGTTTCAAATGGAATTTTAGCCATTTTTTGACGTGAAATTGTAAACATGTGGACATGGATTTTGAAAATTCTAGAGAGAATTTTAAAAGCTTCAACAGAATTTCAACAATTCTGAGAGGGATTTGAAAAGTTTCAATGGGAATGGGAAGAATTGGGACAAAAATTGGAAAATTTTGAAGGGACTTTGAAAAAATTTCAACTGGAATTTTAGCCATTTTTTGACGTGAAATTGTAAACATGTGGACATGGATTTTGAAAATTCTAGAGAGAATTTTAAAAGCTTCAAGAGAATTTCAACAATGTTGAGAGGGATTTGAAAAGTTTCAATGGGAATGGGAAGAATTGGGACAAAAATTGGAAAATTTTGAAGGGACTTTGAAAAAATTTCAACTGGAATTTTAGCCATTTTTTGACGTGAAATTGTAAACATGTGGACATGGATTTTGAAAATTCTAGAGAGAATTTTAAAAGCTTCAACAGAATTTCAACGATGTTGAGAGGGATTTGAAAAGTTTCAATGGGAATGGGAAGAATTGGGACAAAAATTGGAAAATTTTTAAGGGACTTTGAAAAAGTTTCAACTGGAATTTTAGCCATTTTTTGACGTGAAATTGTAAACATGTGGACATGGATTTTGAAAATTCTAGAGAGAATTCTAAAAGCTTCAACAGAATTTCAACAATGTTGAGAGGGATTTGAAAAGTTTCAATGGGAATGGGAAGAATTGGGACAAAAATTGGAAAATTTTTAAGGGACTTTGAAAAAGTTTCAACTGGAATTTTAGCAATTTTTTGACGTGAAATTGTAAACATGTGGACATGGATTTTGAAAATTCTAGAGAGAATTTTAAAAGCTTCAACAGAATTTCAACAATTCTGAGAGGGATTTGAAAAGTTTCAATGGGAATGGGAAGAATTGGGACAAAAATTGGAAAATTTTGAAGGGACTTTGAAAAAATTTCAACTGGAATTTTAGCCATTTTTTGACGTGAAATTGTAAACATGTGGACATGGATTTTGAAAATTCTAGAGAGAATTTTAAAAGCTTCAACAGAATTTCAACAATTCTGAGAGGGATTTGAAAAGTTTCAATGGGAATGGGAAGAATTGGGACAAAAATTGGAAAATTTTGAAGGGACTTTGAAAAAATTTCAACTGAAATTTTAGCCATTTTTTTATGTGAAATTGTAAACATGTGGACATGGATTTTGAAAATTCTAGAGAGAATTTTAAAAGCTTCAACAGAATTTCAACAATTCTGAGAAGGATTTGAAAAGTTTCAATGGGAATGGGAAGAATTGGGACAAAAATTGGAAAATTTTTAAGGGACTTTGAAAAAATTTCAACTGGAATTTTAGCCATTTTTTTATGTGAAATTGTAAACATGTGGACATGGATTTTGAAAATTCTAGAGAGAATTTTAAAAGCTTCAAGAGAATTTCAACAATTCTGAGAGGGATTTGAAAAGTTTCAATGGGAATGGGAAGAATTGGGACAAAAATTGGAAAATTTTTAAGGGACTTTGAAAAAATTTCAACTGGAATTTTAGCCATTTTTTGACGTGAAATTGTAAACATGTGGACATGGATTTTGAAAATTCTAGAGAGAATTCTAAAAGCTTCAACAGAATTTCAACAATTTTGAGAGGGATTTGAAAAGTTTCAATGGGAATGGGAAGAATTGGGACAAAAATTGGAAAATATTTAAGGGACTTTGAAAAAATTTCAACTGGAATTTTAGCCATTTTTTGACGTGAAATTGTAAACATGTGGACATGGATTTTGAAAATTCTAGAGAGAATTTTAAAAGCTTCAACAGAATTTCAACAATTTTGAGAGGGATTTGAAAAGTTTCAGTGGGAATGGGAAGAATTGGGACAAATATTGGAAAATTTTTAAGGGACTTTGAAAAAGTTTCAACTGGAATTTTAGCCATTTTTTGACGTGAAATTGTAAACATGTGGACATGGATTTTGAAAATTCTAGAGAGAATTTTAAAAGCTTCAACAGAATTTCAACAATTCTGAGAGGGATTTGAAAAGTTTCAATGGGAATGGGAAGAATTGGGACAAAAATTGGAAAATTTTGAAGGGACTTTGAAAAAATTTCAACTGGAATTTTAGCCATTTTTTTATGTGAAATTGTAAAAATGTGGACATGGATTTTGAAAATTCTAGAGAGATTTTTAAAAGCTTCAAGAGAATTTCAACAATTTTGAGAGGGATTTGAAAAGTTTCAATGGGAATGGGAAGAATTGGGACAAAAATTGGAAAATTTTGAAGGGACTTTGAAAAAATTTCAACTGGAATTTTAGCCATTTTTTGACGTGGAATTGTAAACATGTGGACATGGATTTTGAAAATTCTAGAGAGAATTCTAAAAGCTTCAACAGAATTTCAACAATTTTGAGAGGGATTTGAAAAGTTTCAATGGGAATGGGAAGAATTGGGACAAAAATTGGAAAATTTTTAAGGGACTTTGAAAAAATTTCAACTGGAATTTTAGCCATTTTTTGACGAGGAATTGTAAACATGTGGACATGGATTTTGAAAATTCTAGAGAGAATTTTAAAAGCTTCAACAGAATTTCAACAATTTTGAGAGGGATTTGAAAAGTTTCAATGGGAATGGGAAGAATTGGGACAAAAATTGGAAAATTTTTAAGGGACTTTGAAAAAATTTCAACTGGAATTTTAGCCATTTTTTGACGTGAAATTGTAAACATGTGGACATGGATTTTGAAAATTCTAGAGAGAATTTTAAAAGCTTCAACAGAATTTCAACAATTTTGAGAGGGATTTGAAAAGTTTCAATGGGAATGGGAAGAATTGGGACAAAAATTGGAAAATTTTTAAGGGACTTTGAAAAAATTTCAACTGGAATTTTAGCCATTTTTTGACGTGAAATTGTAAATATGTGGACATGGATTTTGAAAATTCTAGAGAGAATTTTAAAAGCTTCAACAGAATTTCAACAATTTTGAGAGGGATTTGAAAAGTTTCAGTGGGAATGGGAAGAATTGGGACAAAAATTGGAAAATTTTTAAGGGACTTTGAAAAAATTTCAACTGGAATTTTAGCCATTTTTTGACGTGAAATTGTAAACATGTGGACATGGATTTTGAAAATTCTAGAGAGAATTTTAAAAGCTTCAACAGAATTTCAACAATTTTGAGAGGGATTTGAAAAGTTTCAGTGGGAATGGGAAGAATTGGGACAAAAATTGGAAAATTTTTAAGGGACTTTGAAAAAGTTTCAACTGGAATTTTAGCAATTTTTTGACGTGAAATTGTAAACATGTGGACATGGATTTTGAAAATTCTAGAGAGAATTTTAAAAGCTTCAACAGAATTTCAACAATTCTGAGAGGGATTTGAAAAGTTTCAATGGGAATGGGAAGAATTGGGACAAAAATTGGAAAATTTTGAAGGGACTTTGAAAAAATTTCAACTGGAATTTTAGCCATTTTTTGACGTGAAATTGTAAACATGTGGACATGGATTTTGAAAATTCTAGAGAGAATTTTAAAAGCTTCAAGAGAATTTCAACAATGTTGAGAGGGATTTGAAAAGTTTCAATGGGAATGGGAAGAATTGGGACAAAAATTGGAAAATTTTGAAGGGACTTTGAAAAAATTTCAACTGGAATTTTAGCCATTTTTTGACGTGAAATTGTAAACATGTGGACATGGATTTTGAAAATTCTAGAGAGAATTTTAAAAGCTTCAACAGAATTTCAACGATGTTGAGAGGGATTTGAAAAGTTTCAATGGGAATGGGAAGAATTGGGACAAAAATTGGAAAATTTTTAAGGGACTTTGAAAAAATTTCAACTGGAATTTTAGCCATTTTTTGACGTGAAATTGTAAACATGTGGACATGGATTTTGAAAATTCTAGAGAGAATTCTAAAAGCTTCAACAGAATTTCAACAATGTTGAGAGGGATTTGAAAAGTTTCAATGGGAATGGGAAGAATTGGGACAAAAATTGGAAAATTTTTAAGGGACTTTGAAAAAATTTCAACTGAAATTTTAGCCATTTTTTTATGTGAAATTGTAAACATGTGGACATGGATTTTGAAAATTCTAGAGAGAATTTTAAAAGCTTCAACAGAATTTCAACAATTTTGAGAGGGATTTGAAAAGTTTCAGTGGGAATGGGAAGAATTGGGACAAAAATTGGAAAATTTTTAAGGGACTTTGAAAAAGTTTCAACTGGAATTTTAGCAATTTTTTGACGTGAAATTGTAAACATGTGGACATGGATTTTGAAAATTCTAGAGAGAATTTTAAAAGCTTCAACAGAATTTCAACAATTCTGAGAGGGATTTGAAAAGTTTCAATGGGAATGGGAAGAATTGGGACAAAAATTGGAAAATTTTGAAGGGACTTTGAAAAAATTTCAACTGGAATTTTAGCCATTTTTTGACGTGAAATTGTAAACATGTGGACATGGATTTTGAAAATTCTAGAGAGAATTTTAAAAGCTTCAACAGAATTTCAACAATTCTGAGAGGGATTTGAAAAGTTTCAATGGGAATGGGAAGAATTGGGACAAAAATTGGAAAATTTTTAAGGGACTTTGAAAAAATTTCAACTGAAATTTTAGCCATTTTTTTATGTGAAATTGTAAACATGTGGACATGGATTTTGAAAATTCTAGAGAGAATTTTAAAAGCTTCAACAGAATTTCAACAATTCTGAGAGGGATTTGAAAAGTTTCAATGGGAATGGGAAGAATTGGGACAAAAATTGGAAAATTTTTAAGGGACTTTGAAAAAATTTCAACTGGAATTTTAGCCATTTTTTGACGTGAAATTGTAAACATGTGGACATGGATTTTGAAAATTCTAGAGAGAATTTTAAAAGCTTCAACAGAATTTCAACAATTCTGAGAGGGATTTGAAAAGTTTCAATGGGAATGGGAAGAATTGGGACAAAAATTGGAAAATTTTTAAGGGACTTTGAAAAAATTTCAACTGGAATTTTAGCCATTTTTTGACGTGAAATTGTAAACATGTGGACATGGATTTTGAAAATTCTAGAGAGAATTCTAAAAGCTTCAACAGAATTTCAACAATTTTGAGAGGGATTTGAAAAGTTTCAATGGGAATGGGAAGAATTGGGACAAAAATTGGAAAATATTTAAGGGACTTTGAAAAAATTTCAACTGGAATTTTAGCCATTTTTTGACGTGAAATTGTAAACATGTGGACATGGATTTTGAAAATTCTAGAGAGAATTCTAAAAGCTTCAACAGAATTTCAACAATGTTGAGAGGGATTTGAAAAGTTTCAATGGGAATGGGAAGAATTGGGACAAAAATTGGAAAATTTTTAAGGGACTTTGAAAAAATTTCAACTGGAATTTTAGCCATTTTTTTATGTGAAATTGTAAACATGAGGACATGGATTTTGAAAATTCTAGAGAGAATTTTAAAAGCTTCAACAGAATTTCAACAATTTTGAGAGGGATTTGAAAAGTTTCAATGGGAATGGGAAGAATTGGGACAAAAATTGGAAAATTTTGAAGGGACTTTGAAAAAATTTCAACTGGAATTTTAGCCATTTTTTGACGTGAAATTGTAAACATGTGGACATGGATTTTGAAAATTCTAGAGAGAATTCTAAAAGCTTCAACAGAATTTCAACAATTCTGAGAGGGATTTGAAAAGTTTCAATGGGAATGGGAAGAATTGGGACAAAAATTGGAAAATTTTTAAGGGACTTTGAAAAAATTTCAACTGGAATTTTAGCCACTTTTATGTGAAATTGTAAACATGTGGACATGGATTTTGAAAATTCTAGAGAGAATTTTAAAAGCTTCAACAGAATTTCAACAATGTTGAGAGGGATTTGAAAAGTTTCAATGGGAATAGGAAGAATTGGGACAAAAATTGGAAAATTTTTAAGGGACTTTGAAAAAATTTCAATTGGAATTTTAGCCATTTTTTGACGTGAAATTGTAAACATGTGGACATGGATTTTGAAAATTCTAGAGAGAATTTTAAAAGCTTCAACAGAATTTCAACAATTCTGAGAGGGATTTGAAAAGTTTCAATGGGAATGGGAAGAATTGGGACAAAAATTGGAAAATTTTTAAGGGACTTTGAAAAAATTTCAACTGGAATTTTAGCCATTTTTTGACGTGAAATTGTAAACATGTGGACATGGATTTTGAAAATTCTAGAGAGAATTCTAAAAGCTTCAACAGAATTTCAACAATTTTGAGAGGGATTTGAAAAGTTTCAATGGGAATGGGAAGAATTGGGACAAAAATTGGAAAATTTTTAAGGGACTTTGAAAAAATTTCAACTGGAATTTTAGCCATTTTTTGACGTGAAATTGTAAACATGTGGACATGGATTTTGAAAATTCTAGAGAGAATTCTAAAAGCTTCAACAGAATTTCAACAATTTTGAGAGGGATTTGAAAAGTTTCAATGGGAATGGGAAGAATTGGGACAAAAATTGGAAAATTTTGAAGGGACTTTGAAAAAATTTCAACTGGAATTTTAGCCATTTTTTTATGTGAAATTGTAAACATGTGGACATGGATTTTGAAAATTCTAGAGAGAATTTTAAAAGCTTCAACAGAATTTCAACAATGTTGAGAGGGATTTGAAAAGTTTCAATGGGAATGGGAAGAATTGGGACAAAAATTGGAAAATTTTTAAGGGACTTTGAAAAAATTTCAACTGGAATTTTAGCAATTTTTTGACGTGGAATTGTGAACATGTGGACATGGATTTTGAAAATTCTAGAGAGAATTTTAAAAGCTTCAACAGAATTTCAACAATTTTGAGAGGGATTTGAAAAGTTTCAATGGGAATGGGAAGAATTGGGACAAAAATTGGAAAATTTTTAAGGGACTTTGAAAAAATTTCAACTGGAATTTTAGCCATTTTTTGACGTGAAATTGTAAACATGTGGACATGGATTTTGAAAATTCTAGAGAGAATTTTAAAAGCTTCAACAGAATTTCAACAATTCTGAGAGGGATTTGAAAAGTTTCAATGGGAATGGGAAGAATTGGGACAAAAATTGGAAAATTTTTAAGGGACTTTGAAAAAATTTCAACTGGAATTTTAGCAATTTTTTGATGTGGAATTGTGAACATGTGGACATGGATTTTGAAAATTCTAGAGAGAATTTTAAAAGCTTCAACAGAATTTCAACAATGTTGAGAGGGATTTGAAAAGTTTCAATGGGAATGGGAAGAATTGGGACAAAAATTGGAAAATTTTTAAGGGACTTTGAAAAAATTTCAACTGGAATTTTAGCCATTTTTTGACGTGAAATTGTAAACATGTGGACATGGATTTTGAAAATTCTAGAGAGAATTTTAAAAGCTTCAACAGAATTTCAACAATTCTGAGAGGGATTTGAAAAGTTTCAATGGGAATGGGAAGAATTGGGACAAAAATTGGAAAATTTTTAAGGGACTTTGAAAAAATTTCAACTGGAATTTTAGCCATTTTTTGACGTGAAATTGTAAACATGTGGACATGGATTTTGAAAATTCTAGAGAGAATTTTAAAAGCTTCAACAGAATTTCAACAATGTTGAGAGGGATTTGAAAAGTTTCAATGGGAATGGGAAGAATTGGGACAAAAATTGGAAAATTTTTAAGGGACTTTGAAAAAATTTCAACTGGAATTTTAGCAATTTTTTGACGTGGAATTGTGAACATGTGGACATGGATTTTGAAAATTCTAGAGAGAATTTTAAAAGCTTCAACAGAATTTCAACAATTTTGAGAGGGATTTGAAAAGTTTCAATGGGAATGGGAAGAATTGGGACAAAAATTGGAAAATTTTTAAGGGACTTTGAAAAAATTTCAACTGGAATTTTAGCCATTTTTTGACGTGAAATTGTAAACATGTGGACATGGATTTTGAAAATTCTAGAGAGAATTTTAAAAGCTTCAACAGAATTTCAACAATTTTGAGAGGGATTTGAAAAGTTTCAATGGGAATGGGAAGAATTGGGACAAAAATTGGAAAATTTTTAAGGGACTTTGAAAAAATTTCAACTGGAATTTTAGCCATTTTTTGACGTGGAATTGTAAACATGTGGACATGGATTTTGAAAATTCTAGAGAGAATTCTAAAAGCTTCAACAGAATTTCAACAATTTTGAGAGGGATTTGAAAAGTTTCAATGGGAATGGGAAGAATTGGGACAAAAATTGGAAAATTTTGAAGGGACTTTGAAAAAATTTCAACTGGAATTTTAGCGATTTTTTGACGTGGAATTGTAAACATGTGGACATGGATTTTGAAAATTCTAGAGAGAATTTTAAAAGCTTCAACAGAATTTCAACAATTTTGAGAGGGATTTGAAAAGTTTCAATGGGAATGGGAAGAATTGGGATAAAAATTGGAAAATTTTTAAGGGACTTTGAAAAAATTTCAACTGGAATTTTAGCCATTTTTTGACGTGGAATTGTAAACATGTGGACATGGATTTTGAAAATTCTAGAGAGAATTTTAAAAGCTTCAACAGAATTTCAACAATTTTGAGAGGGATTTGAAAAGTTTCAATGGGAATGGGAAGAATTGGGACAAAAATTGGAAAATTTTTAAGGGACTTTGAAAAAATTTCAGCTGGAATTTTAGCCATAGTTTACGTGAAATTGTAAACATGTGGACATGGATTTTGAAAATTCTAGAGAGAATTTTAAAAGCTTCAACAGAATTTCAACAATTTTGAGAGGGATTTGAAAAGTTTCAATGGGAATGGGAAGAATTGGGACAAAAATTGGAAAATTTTTAAGGGACTTTGAAAAAATTTCAACTGGAATTTTAGCCATTTTTTGACGTGAAATTGTAAACATGTGGACATGGATTTTGAAAATTCTAGAGAGAATTCTAAAAGCTTCAACAGAATTTCAACAATGTTGAGAGGGATTTGAAAAGTTTCAATGGGAATGGGAAGAATTGGGACAAAAATTGGAAAATTTTGAAGGGACTTTGAAAAAATTTCAACTGGAATTTTAGCCATTTTTTGACGTGGAATTGTAAACATGTGGACATGGATTTTGAAAATTCTAGAGAGAATTTTAAAAGCTTCAACAGAATTTCAACAATGTTGAGAGGGATTTGAAAAGTTTCAATGGGAATGGGAAGAATTGGGACAAAAATTGGAAAATTTTTAAGGGACTTTGAAAAAATTTCAACTGGAATTTTAGCCATTTTTTGACGTGGAATTGTAAACATGTGGACATGGATTTTGAAAATTCTAGAGAGAATTTTAAAAGCTTCAACAGAATTTCAACAATTTTGAGAGGGATTTGAAAAGTTTCAATGGGAATGGGAAGAATTGGGACAAAAATTGGAAAATTTTGAAGGGACTTTGAAAAAATTTCAACTGGAATTTTAGCCATTTTTTTATGTGAAATTGTAAACATGTGGACATGGATTTTGAAAATTCTAGAGAGAATTCTAAAAGCTTCAAGAGAATTTCAACAATTTTGAGAGGGATTTGAAAAGTTTCAATGGGAATGGGAAGAATTGGGACAAAAATTGGAAAATTTTTAAGGGACTTTGAAAAAGTTTCAACTGGAATTTTAGCCATTTTTTGACGTGAAATTGTAAACATGTGGACATGGATTTTGAAAATTCTAGAGAGAATTTTAAAAGCTTCAACAGAATTTCAACAATGTTGAGAGGGATTTGAAAAGTTTCAATGGGAATAGGAAGAATTGGGACAAAAATTGGAAAATTTTTAAGGGACTTTGAAAAAATTTCAACTGGAATTTTAGCCATTTTTGACGTGAAATTGTAAACATGTGGACATGGATTTTGAAAATTCTAGAGAGAATTTTAAAAGCTTCAACAGAATTTCAACAATTTTGAGAGGGATTTGAAAAGTTTCAATGGGAATGGGAAGAATTGGGACAAAAATTGGAAAATTTTTAAGGGACTTTGAAAAAATTTCAACTGGAATTTTAGCCATTTTTTGACGTGGAATTGTAAACATGTGGACATGGATTTTGAAAATTCTAGAGAGAATTTTAAAAGCTTCAACAGAATTTCAACAATTTTGAGAGGGATTTGAAAAGTTTCAATGGGAATGGGAAGAATTGGGACAAAAATTGGAAAATTTTTAAGGGACTTTGAAAAAATTTCAACTGGAATTTTAGCCATTTTTTGACGTGAAATTGTAAACATGTGGACATGGATTTTGAAAATTCTAGAGAGAATTTTAAAAGCTTCAACAGAATTTCAACAATTCTGAGAGGGATTTGAAAAGTTTCAATGGGAATGGGAAGAATTGGGACAAAAATTGGAAAATTTTTAAGGGACTTTGAAAAAATTTCAACTGGAATTTTAGCCATTTTTTGACGTGAAATTGTAAACATGTGGACATGGATTTTGAAAATTCTAGAGAGAATTTTAAAAGCTTCAACAGAATTTCAACAATTTTGAGAGGGATTTGAAAAGTTTCAATGGGAATGGGAAGAATTGGGACAAAAATTGGAAAATTTTTAAGGGACTTTGAAAAAATTTCAACTGGAATTTTAGCCATTTTTTGATGTGAAATTGTAAACATATGGACATGGATTTTGAAAATTCTAGAGAGAATTTTAAAAGCTTCAACAGAATTTCAACAATTCTGAGAGGGATTTGAAA
>NW_028116686.1:0-12022 GCF_964273445.1 Streptopelia decaocto | reverse complement strand
ATTGTCCCCCAGCCCCCCCGTGCCTCAGTTTCCCCCATTGTCCCTCAGTCCCCCTGCATCCCCATTATCCCCCAGTCCCCCCATCATCCCCCAGTCCCCCCATTATCCCCCATTTCCGCATTGTCCCCCAGTCCCCCCATTGTCTCCCAGTCCCCCCATTATCCCCGGTTCCCCCATTGTCCCCCAGCCCCCCCGTGCCTCAGTTTCCCCATTGCCCCCCATTATCCCCCATCATCCCCCAGTCCCCCCATTGTCCCCCAGTCCCCCATGTGCCTCAGTTTCCCCATTGTCTCCCAGTCCCCCCATTGCCCCCCAGTGCCCCCATTGTCCCCCAGTGCCCCCATTGTCCCCCCCGTGCCTCAGTTTCCCCCTTTATCTCTCAATGTGTCCCCCTTTGTTTTAAGTCCCCCCCGTGCCTCAGTTTCCCCATTGTCCCCCATTATCCCCCATCATCCCCCAGCCCCCCCATCATCCCCCAGTCCCCCCATCATCCCCCAGTCCCCCCATTGTCTCCCAGTCCCCTTGTGCCTCAGTTTCCCCATTATCCCCCAGTCCCCCCATTATCCCCCACCCCCCCATCATCCCCCACCCCCCCATCGTCCCCCAGCCCCCCCATTGTCTCCCAGTCCCCTTGTGCCTCAGTTTCCCCATTATCCCCCATTACCTCCCATTATCCCCCAGTCCCTCTGTGCCTCAGTCCCCCCATTACCCCCATTCCCCCTCCAGCCCCGCCCCCATTACCCCCCCCAGCACCGCCCCCATTCCCCCCCATTACCCCCCATTAGCCACCCTGTCCCCCCAGCCCCACCCCCATTCCCCCCCATTACCCCCATGTCCCCCCCCAGCCCCGCCCCCATCACCCCCCATTACCCCCCTCACCCCCATTCCCCCCCTGTCCCCCCAGCCCCGCCCCCATTACCCCCCATTGCCCCCATTCCCCCCCAGCCCCGCCCCCATCACCCCCCATTACCCCCCACCCCCGTCTCCCTGTGCCTCAGTTTCCCCCTTATCCCTGAGCCCCCCATTATGCCCCAGTCCCCCCATTATCCCATTATCCCCCAGACCCCCCCGTGCCTCAGTTTCCCCATTATCCCCCATCCCCCCATCATCCTCCAGCCCCCCCATTGTCCCCCAGTCCCCCCATCATCCCCCAGTCCCCCCGTGCCTCAGTTTCCCCATTATCCCCCACCCCCCCATTACCGCCCCTCACCCCCTTTTCTCCCCGCCCCCCCAGCACCCGCCCCCATTATCCCCCTCACCCCCATCCCCCCATTATCCCCCAGTCCCCCTGCACCCCCATTAACCCCCACCCCCCATCATCTCCCCCATTTCTCACTGCCCCCCCTCCCCCCAGCACCCACTGCCCCCCACGCCCCCATTATCCCCCAGTCCCCCCATCATGCCCCATCCCCCCATCATCCCCCACCCCCCATCATCCCCCAGCCCCCCATTACCCCCCTCACCCCCATTTCCCCCTCTCCCCCCAGCACCCACCGCCCCCCCCCATCCCCCCATCATCCCCCAGTCCCCCCATTGATTCCCAGCCCCCCCGTGCCTCAGTTTCCCCATTGCCCCCCTCTCCCCATCCCCCCCAGCCCCGCCCCCATGCCGCTGGGCCTCGGCCGCCGCAAGAAGCCGCCGCCCCTCGTGGACAACGAAGAGTCCGAACCGGGGGGCGGGGGGCGCGGGGGACCCCCCGGTGACCCCCCCGCCGCGCCGGGGGGCGGGGACTCCGGCAGCCCCGCCCCTCCCCCCCCCGCGCTGCGGCCCCGCCTCGTGTTCCACGCGCAGCTCGCGCACGGCAGCGCCACGGGCCGCGTGGAGGGCTTCGGCAACGTGCGCGAGCTCTACGGCAAGATCGCGCAGGCCTTCGGGATCCCGCCCGAGGAGGTGGGCGGGGCCAGGGGGCGGGGCCACGGCGGGGGCGGGGCGGAACCACGCGGGGGGCGGGGCCACGGGGGGCGGGGAGGGGCAAGATCGCGCAGGCCTTCGGGATCCCCCCCGACGAGGTGGGCGGGGCCGCGGGGCGGGGCCGCGGGGGGCGGGGCCAGGGGGCGTGGCGGGCGGGGCCACGGGGGGCGGGGGAATGGGGAGGGGTGGGGAATGGGGAGGGGCTTGGGGAACCCGGGTGTGCGATGGGGATGGGGAACATGGAGGGGTTTATGAGCACCTGGGGGGATCACGGCACCCATAGGTGCTGGGGAGGCTGATGGGCACCTGGCGGGCATCAGGGCACCCATGGGTGCTGGGGAAACAGGGTGTCCTCAATGTCCCCATGTCCCCAGTGGTGTCCCCAATCTCCCTGATGTCCCCAATGTCCCCAATGTCCCCAATATCACCACTGTCCCCAGTATCCCCAGTCTCCCCAATGTCCCCGCTGTCCCCGCTGTCCCCATGTCCCCAGTGTCCCCAATGTCCCCAATGTCCCGAATATCCCCATATCCCCAATGTCCCCAATGTCCCCAATGTCCCCACATCCCCAGCAGTGTCCCAATGTCCCCATGTCCCCAATATCCCAAATATCCCCAATACCCCCAATACGCCCAATGTCCCCAATGTCCCCAATGTCCCCAATACCCTCAATAGACCCAATTCCCCCAATGTCCCCAATACTCCCAATACCCCCAATGTCCCCAATGTCCCCAATATCCCCAATGTGCCCAATGTCCCCAATGTCCCCACGTCCCCAGCTATGTCCCCATGTCCCCAATATCCCCATGTCCCTGATGTCTCCAATATCCCCAATATCCCCAATGTCCCCACATCCCCAGTGGTGTCCCCATGTCCCCAATGTCCCCAATGTGCCCAATGTCCCCAATGTCCCCAATATCCCCAATGTCCCCAATGTCCCCAATGTCCCCACATCCCCAGCAGTGTCCCAATGTCCCCAATGTCCCCAATATCCCCATGTCCCCAATACCCCCAATACCCCCAATACCCCCAATGTCCTCAATGTCCCAAATGTCCCCAATGTCCCCAATACCCCCAATGTCCCCAACGTCCCCAACGTCCCCATATCCCCAGCTATGTCCCCAATGTCCCCACGTCCCCAGTGGTGTCCCCAATGTCCCCGATGTCTCCAATTTCCCCACGTCCCCAGTGGTGTCCCAATGTCCCCATGTCCCCAATACCCCCAATACCCCCAATATGCCCAATGTCCCCAATACCCCCAATGCCCCCAATGTCCCCAGTGTCCCCATATCCCCAGCTATGTCCCCATGTCCCCAGTGTCCCCACGTCCCCAGTGGTGTCCCCAATGTCCCCATGTCCCCAATGTCCCCAATACCCCCAATATCCTCAATGTCCCCACATCCCCAGTGGTGTCTCCATGTCCCAATGTCCCCAATATCCCCATGTTCCCAATATCCCCAATGTCCCCACATCCCCAGTGGTGTCCCCACGTCCCCAGCAGTGTCCCAAAGTCCCCGTGTCCCCAATATCCCCAATACCCCCAATGTCCCCAATACCCCCAATACCCCCAATGTCCCCAATATCCCTAATGTCCCCAATGTCCCCAACGTCCCCACATCCCCAGCAGTGTCCCCATGTCCCCGCTGTCCGCAGGTGATGTTCTGCACGCTGAACACGCCGCGGGTGGACATGGGGCGGCTGCTGGGCGGGCAGCTGGGACTCGAGGACTTCATCTTCGCCCACACGCGCGGGCAGCGCAAGGACGTGCGGCTGCTCAAGTCCGAGGAGGCGCTGGGGCTCACCATCACCGACAACGGCGCCGGATACGCCTTCATCAAGGTGGCGCCAAGGGGACGTCGGGGACACAGGGGACATTGGGGACAGCAGGGGCATCGGCCGGTCAATGGGGGGATGGGGGCGGGGGACGCCGAGGGGTGAAACTGGTCAACAGGGGACATGGGGACATTGGAGATGGTGGAGAAGTCAACGTGGGGATGGGGACATTGTAGACGTTGGCCAAGTCAACGTGGGGATGGGGATGGAGGACACCAAGGGGTGTCACTGGTCAATAGGGGGACATGGGGACATTGGAGATGGTGGACAAGTCAATGTGGGGATGGAGGAGACCAAGGGATGTCAATAGGGGGACATGGGGACATCACAGGTGGTGGAGAAGTCAATGTGGGGATGGGGATGGAGGACACCAAGGGGTGTCCCTGGTCAATAGGGGGACATTGGGACATTGGAGATGGTGGAGAAGTCAACGTGGGGATGGGGACATTGTAGACGTTGGCCAAGTCAACGTGGGGATGGGGATGGAGGAGACCAATGGGTGTCACTGGTGACTTGGGGGACATGGGGACATTGGAGATGGTGGAGAAGTCAACGTGGGGATGGGGACATTGTAGACGTTGGCCAAGTCAACGTGGGGATGGGGATGGAGGAGACCAAGGGGTGTCACTCGTGACTTGGGGGACATGGGGACATTGGAGATGGTGGAGAAGTCAATGTGGGGATGGGGACATTGTAGACGTTGGCCAAGTCAACGTGGGGATGGGGATGGAGGAGACCAATGGGTGTCCATGGTCAATAGGGGGACATGGGGACATTGTAGATGGTGGTCAAGTTAATGTGGGGGTGGAGGAGACCAAGGGGTGTCACTGGTCAATAGGGGGACGTGGGGACATTGGAGATGGTGGCCAAGTCAATGCAGGGATGGAGGAGACCAAGGGATGTCAATAGGGGGACATGGGGACATCACAGGTGGTGGAGAAGTCAATGTGGGGATGGGGATGGAGGACACCAAGGGGTGTCCCTGGTCAATAGGGGGACATTGGGACATTGGAGATGGTGGAGAAGTCAACGTGGGGATGGGGACATTGTAGACGTTGGCCAAGTCAACGTGGGGATGGGGATGGAGGAGACCAAGGGGTGTCACTCGTGACTTGGGGGATGTGGGGACATCGTACATGGTGGACAAGTCAACGTGGGGATGGGGATGGAGGACACCAAGGGGTGTCACTGGTCAATAGGGGGACATGGGGGCATTGGAGATGGTGGAGAAGTCAATGTGGGGATGGGGATGGAGGACACCAAGGGGTGTCACTGGTCAATAGGGGGACATGGGGGCATTGGAGATGGTGGACAAGTCAACGTGGGGATGGGGACATTGTAGACGTTGGCCAAGTCAACGTGGGGATGGGGATGGAGGAGACCAATGGGTGTCACTGGTGACTTGGGGGACATGGGGACATCATAGATGGTGGAGAAGTCAACGTGGGGATGGGGACATTGTAGACGTTGGCCAAGTCAACGTGGGGATGGGGATGGAGGAGACCAATGGGTGTCACTGGTGACTTGGGGGACATGGGTGACCCCAGTTGTCATGGGGGGACATGGGGCCACCCCAGTTGTGCTGAGGGGCCGTGGGGACACCAGGGGACACCCCCCCGGTTGTCATGGGGGGACATGGGAACACCCCGGTTGTTATGGGGACACCAGGGGACACCCTGGATTGTCATGGGGGGACATGGGGACACCCCAATTCTCATGGGGACACCAGGGGACACCCCGGATTGTCATGGGGGACACATGGGGACACCCCGGTTGTACTGAGGGGCCATGGGGACACCAGGGGACACCCTGGATTGTCATGGGGGGACATGGGGACACCCCGATTCTCATGGGGACCCCATGGGGACACCCCGATTGTCATGGGGACACCATGGGGACACCCCGGTTGTCATGGGGACACCAGGGGACACCCCGGTTGTCATGGGGGGACATGGGGACACCCCAGTTGTACTGAGGGGACATGGGGACACCAGGGGACACCCCGATTGTCATGGGGGGACATGGGGACACCCCAATTGTCATGGGGACCCCATGGGGACAGCCTGGATTGTCATGGGGACACCAGGGGACACCCTGGATTGTCATGGGGACCCCATGGGGACACCCTGGATTGTCATGGGGACACCAGGGGACACCCCAGTTGTCATGGGGGACACATGGGGACACCCTGGTTGTCATGGGGACCCCGTGGGGACACCCCGGTTGTCATGGGGGGACATGGGGACACCCCAATTGTCATGGGGACACCAGGGGACACCCCGGATTGTCATGGGGACGCCCCGATTGTCATGGGGACCCCATGGGGACACCCCGATTGTCATGGGGACACCCCGATTGTCATGGGGGGCACATGGGGACACCCCGGTTGCCATGGAGACCCCGTGGTGACCCCGCGGTGACCCCCCGGTGACCCCCCCCCATTGTCCCCAGCGCATCCGCGAGGGCAGCGTGGCCGCGCGCGCGCCGCTATTGGCCGTGGGCGACGGGATCGAGGCCATCGATGGGCGGAGCCTGGCGGGCGCGCGCCACTTCGAGGTGGCGCGCATGCTCCGGGAGCTGCCGAAGGGGCGGAGCTTCGACCTGAGCCTCACGGAGCCGCGGCGCGCCTTCGGTGGGCGGGGCTACGGGGGGACTGACCAATGGGGGGGCTGGGAGCTCAGTGGGCGGGGCTACGGGGAACCAATGGGGGGGCTGGGGAACCAATGGGGGGACTGGGGAACCAATGGGGGGACTGGGAGACCAATGGGGGGACTGGGGAACCAATGGGGGGACTGGGAGACCAATGGGGGGACTGGGGAACCAATGGGGGGACTGGGAGACCAATGGGGGGACTGGGGAACCAGTGGGGGGACTGGGAGACCAATGGGGGGACTGGGGAACCAATGGGGGGACTGGAGAACCAATGGGGAGACTGGGAGACCAATGGGGGGACTGGGGAACCAATGGGGGGACTGGAGAACCAATGGGGAGACTGGGAGACCAATGGGGGGACTGGGGAACCAATGGGGAGACTGGGAGACCAATGGGGGGACTGGGGAACCAATGGGGGGACTGGAGAACCAATGGGGAGACTGGGAGACCAATGGGGGGACTGGGGAACCAATGGGGGGACTGGGAGACCAATGGGGGGACTGGGGAACCAATGGGGAGACTGGGAGACCAATGGGGGGACTGGGGAACCAATGGGGGGACTGGGAGACCAATGGGGGGACTAGGAGACCAATGGGGGGACTGGGGAACCAATGGGGAGACTGGGGAACCAATGGGGGGACTGGGGAACCAATGGGGGGACTGGGGGAACTGGGAGCACTGGGAGCTCAACTGGGGGAAGTGGGAGCCCAGCTGGGGAACTGGGAGCACTGGGAGCCCAACTGGGGAAACTGGGAGCCCAACTGGGGAACTGAGAGCCCAATGGGGGGAACTGGGAGCCCAGCGGGGGGAACTGGGAGCACTGGGAGCTCAACTGGGGAACTGGGAGCTCAACTGGGGGAACTGGGAGCACTGGGAGCCCAACTGGGGAACTGGGAGCCCAACTGGGGGAACTGGGAGCACTGGGAGCTCAACTGGGGAAACTGGGAGCACTGGGAGCCCAACTGGGAGCACTGGGAGCTCAACTGGGGAAACTGGGGGAACTGGGAGCCCAACGGGGGGAACTGGGAGCACTGGGAGCCCAACTGGGGAAACTGGGAGCCCAACTGGGGAAACTGGGAGCACTGGGAGCCAACTGGGGGAACTGGGAGCCCAATGGGGGGAACTGGGAGCCCAACTGGGGGAACTGGGAGCACTGGGAGCCCAACTGGGAGCCCAACTGGGGGAACTGGGAGCACTGGGAGCACTGGGAGCCCAATGGGGGGAACTGGGAGCACTGGGAGCCCAACTGGGAGCACTGGGAGCCCAACTGGGAGCACTGGGAGCCCAACGGGGGGAACTGGGAGCCCAACTGGGGAACTGAGAGCCCAACTGGGGGAACTGGGAGCACTGGGACCCAGCTACTGGGAGGACCCAGGCGTCCGGTGCTGCTGTGATCCCCCAAATGGGGGGGACCCCAAAACCTGGGCGGGTGGGGGACACACAGGGGGACCCCAATACCAATGTGGACCCCCCCAAACCTTTTCCCTCCCCCGTTTGGGTGCTGGGGGGGGCGGTTGGTTTGGGGACACCCCAAGGGGGGACCCCAATAATCCCCCCCCCCCTTTGGTCCCCTCAGACATGATCGCGCCACGGGACGGGGGGGGGCGTGGGGGGGGCCCCCCCAACGTGGGGAGCGGCCGGGGGACCCTGCGGCTGCGCCAACGGGGACCCCCCACCCTGGAGGAGCAGGTACATGGGGACATGGGGACATGGGGGACACAGGGGGATGGGGGGACATGGGGACATGGGACATGGGGACATGGGGGGACATGGGGGATGGGGGGGACATGGGGGGATGGGGGACACAGGGGGATGGGGGGGACATGGGGGATGGGGGGACATGGGGGACACAGGGACATGGGGACACAGGGGGACATGGGAACAAGGGGGGACATGGAGGGACATGGGGGACACAGGGATGGGGGGACATGGGGGATGGGACACAGGGGGACATGGGGGGATGCAGGGGTATGGGGGGACATGGGGGATTGGGGGGGACATGGGGGACACAGGGGGATGGGGGGGACATGGGGGGATGGGGGGACATGGACGGACATGGGAGACACGGGGATGGGGGGGACATGGGGGACACAGGGGGGTTGGGGGCACATGGGGACATGGGACACGGGGGGGACATGGGGGGATTGGGGGGACACAGGGGGATGGGGGGGACATGGGGATGGCGGAACATGGGGGGACATGGGGGATACAGGGTCATGGGGGACACAGGGGGGTGGGGGGGACATGCGGGACACAGGGATATGGGGGGGACATGGGGACATGGGGACATGAGGGGATTGGGGGGACACGGGGACATGGGGGACACAGGGACATGGGGGACACAGGGAGATTTGGGGGACACAGGGGGATGGGGGGACATGGGGTCACATGGGGACATGAGGGGATTGGGGGACATGGGGGACACAGAGGGATGGGGGACATGGGAACAAGGGGGGACATGGGGGGATTGGGGGGACACAGGGGATTGGGGGACATGGGGACATGGGGGACATGGAGGGACATGGGGGACGCAGGGGGATGGGGGACATGGGGATATGGGGGACAATGGGGGACATGGGAACAAGGGGGGACATGGAGGGACATGGGGGATGGGGGGACATGGGGGATGGGGGGACATGGGGGGACATGGGGGACACAGAGGGATGTGGGACATGGAGACATTGGGGGGACACAGGGGATTGGGGGACATGGGGGACACAGGGGGATGATGGGACAGGGGAACATGGGGGACAGGGGGGTACATGGGGACATGGGGGGCTGGGTGGGCCATGGGGGGCCATGGGGGGCCATGGGGGGACACAGGGACCCCATGGTGTCCCCCTGAACCCCAAAATTGTCCCCAGCCGTCGGCGTTTGAGGAGCGAGCGGTGGCCAAAGTGGACGAGCTGCTGGAGAGTTACATGGGGATCAGGGACAGCGAGCTGGGTGAGATGGGGACATGGGACAATGGGGACATGGGGACATGGGACATGGGGACAGCACTGGAGAGTTACATGGGGATCAGGGACAGCGAGCTGGGTGAGACATGGGGACATGGGACAATGGGGACATGGGGACATGGGACATGGGGACAGCACTGGAGAGTTACATGGGGATCAGGGACAGCGAGCTGGGTGAGACATGGGGACATGGGGACATGGGACATGGGACATGGGGACAATGGGGACATGGGGACATGGGGACAGCACTGGGGATCAGGGACAGCTAGCTGGGTGAGATGGGGACAATGGGGACAATGGGGACAGCGAGCTGGGTGAGACAATGGGTCACTAGGGACACTGGGGATCCAGGACAGCACATCCTTCCTGTGTCCCCTGGGTGTCGTCATTGTCCCCTGAGTGTCCCTGTGTCCCCACATCCCCTGAGTGTCCCCTGGGTGTCCCCATGACCCCTGGTGTCCCCTTAGTGTCCCCTGAATGTCCCCTGAGTGTCCCTCAAGTGACCCCTGGGTGTCCCCATGACTTCTGGATGTCCCCTGCGTGGCCCCTGTCCCTGTGTCACATGACCCCTTACTGTTCCCTGAGTGTCCCCTGAGTGTCCCCTGGGTATCCCTGTGTCACATGACCCCTGAGTGTCCCCTGAATGTCCCCTGTGTGTCCCTGTGTGTCCCTGAGCGCCCTGTGTCCCATGTCCCCTGGGTGTCCCCGTGTCCTCTGAGTGTCCCTGTGTCCCATGACCCCCATGTGTGTCCCCGTGTGTCCCTGTGTGTCCCTGAGCACCTTGTGTCCCATGTCCCCTGAGTGTCCCCGTGTCCCATGACCCCCGTGTGTCCTTGTGTCCCCCAAGTGTCCTCGTGTCTCCCATTCCCCCCATGTCCCCTGGGTGTCCCCATGTCCCCTGAGTGTCCCTGTGTCCCCCATCACCCCCACGTCCCCTGGGTGTCCCCTGGGTGTCCCTGTGTCCCATGTCCCCTGGGTGTCCCCATGACCCCCATGTGTCCCCATGTCCCCTATCACCCCCATGTCCCCTGAGTGTCCCTGTGTCCCCTGACCCCTGTGTGTCCCCATGTGTCCCCATGTGTCCCCATGTCCCCTGTGTGTCCCCATGTCCCCTGGGTGTCCCTGTGTCCCATGTCCCCTGTGTGTCCCCATGTCCCCTGGGTGTCCCTGTGTCCCATGTCCCCTGGTTGTCCCTATGTCCCCACGTCCCCTGGGTGTCCCCATGACCCCCATGTGTCCCCATGTCCCCATCCCCCCCATGTCCCCCGAGTGTCCCATGTCCCCATGTGTCCCATGTCCCCATGTGTCCCCATGTCCCCGTGTGTCCCCATGTCCCCGCAGCCGCCACCATGGTGGACCTTGGCCGTGACGCGCGGGACCCCGACGCGCTGGCGCAGGCTCTGGACTCGCAGCTCGGGGACTTCGCCTTCCCCGACGAGTTCGTGTTCGACGTCTGGGGCGCCATCGGGGACGCGCGCGCGGGGCGGGGCTGAGACCCCCCGGGACCCCCCGGGACCCCCCCGGGACACCCCGAGACCACCCGGGGCACCCAGACACCCCATGGACACCCCGGGACACCCTCAGGACGCCCCAGAGACCCCCCAAGACCACCCAGGAAACCCCCAGACCCCCCGGACACCCCCAGACACCCCAGGACCCCCCTGGGACCCCCAGGACCCCGCAGGACCCCCCCCCAGTCACCCCGGACAGCCCAGGACACCCCAGGAGCCCCAGGACCCCCCAGGACTACCCAGGAAACCCCCAGACCCCCCTGGACACCCCTGGGAATCCCCGGGACCACCCCAGACCCCCCAGGACCACCTGTGGACCCACCAAACCACTGACACCCACTGGGACACCCTGGGACCCCCCTGAGACCCCTGGAACCCCCCCAGGACCCCCAGAGACCCCCCAGAGACCCTGGGACCCCCAGGACCACCCATGGATCCACCAAACCACAGACACCCCTGGGACACCCCCCAGGACCCCCCAGCGACCCCCCAGAGACCCTCAGAGAACCCAGGACCCCTCCAGAGACCCCCCCAGAGACTCCAGGACCCCCCGGGACCCCTGGACACCCCCAGACCCCCCAGGACCCACTGGAACCACCCATGGATCCACCAAACCACAGACACCCACTGGGACCCCCCTGGGACCCCCCCAAACCACCCATGGATCCACCAAACCACACACACCCCTGGGACACCCCCCAGAGACCCCAGGACCCCCCCATAGACACCCACAGGACCCCCCGGGACCACCCATGGACCCACCAAACCACTGACACCCCTGGGACACCCCCCAGGACCCCCCAGAGACCCCAGGACCCCCTGGACCCTTCAGAGACCCTGGGACCCCCGGGACCCCTGGACACCCCCAGGACCACCCATGGACCCCCCAAACCACTGACACCCCTGGGACCCCCGGGATCCCCCAGACACCCCCAAGACACCCCCGGGACCCCCAGAGACCCCCCCAGGACCCCCCGGGACCCCCCCAGACCCCCCTGGACACCCCTGGGACACCCCCAAGACACCCCCGGGACCCTCAGAGACCCCACAGAGACCTCGGGACCCCCCCCCCAGGACCCCCCTGGGACCCCCCAAACCACAGGCACCCCTGGGACACCCCCCAGGGCCCCCCAGGGACCCCCCTGGGACCCCCCG